>NC_142117.1:26210000-26510000 GCF_056152115.1 Neolamprologus brichardi
CTTTACATTCACCATAAACATCTTTCCTTATAAGTTCAAATAACCTCTTAAGTAACAGGAAAGTAACTAATCTTACAGAAAATAAAGCTACACATTGATTACTTACAGATTACGGCTCAACAAACTCCCCAACGATGTAAACTGGGCTTAAAGTTGTGACGCTTGTTTTCTCCTCCAGGCATTTTCTCACACTGCCTGCGTGAACTTTGCCTGCTGCTTACAACACAGCACAAAGGGGGCAGTGTAGTGCACACAAAATAACTAAACAAGAAGCCACAAAACTCAAGGGGTAATACTGCCCACTAGTGGGAAAACTGAAAAATGCACCAGCCAAAGAAACCCAATAAAGCAACAACAGGGGCAGAATACTTTTAATCAGGGGCGATTCTAGAATCAGAGCTTTGGGGGTGCTGAGCACCCAGAGAGCTGCCCAGCCAGGCAAGATAAACCTGTCTCTGTCAGTCCCTGCATCCTTAAACGTTGTCCCGAGATCTCTTTGACTGTCTCCTTGGTGCATTTAAACCCCTGTTTCTCGCTGTCCTCATCGTCTGTTGTATTCATCTCCATTATCAGTCATCATAATTTTACCATCTCTGTGTAAGTCTGCAAATTTCTTTATTAAATCATAAGATTCTTAAATTCATCAAGTCTCTCTGTGCCTGGGTCCTCGTCACAAAACATGACATCACTGTTTTGTACATTTTAACACAATTTAATCTCACATTTGTGAAAGAAAAGCAAAACACTTTTTTGAAAAGTCTGTAACAAAACCATCAAATCTGATCAAGGTTATTTAAATGCTGCTAAAGAAGAATGGATTGGAATAAAAAAAAAAAATACATATCCTAACCTTCATTACTGCGGGAGAATAATGAATGATGCTCATAGTGAGTAAGAAGTAAACTGAATGCATTTTTTGGACAGAGATTCACATTTAATGTGTATGTATAATATAATACAGATACATAAAAAACACTCCCGAAACAGAATAAATTGTTACAAATAAATTATTACATAATATTAAAACTATAAAAATGGAGGCAACTTTGCCTGTGGTAGAATGTATACAATGTGTACAATGTATGCAGATACTAATTTTACTAATTTAATAAAACTAATTTTGTGTTGTCAGATTTATGACTTTCATGCTTTCATAGTGGTCCTTAGGAGAGCTTGACATTTTCTCAGGTGGTACACACTGTAAAAAGTTTGAGAAACACTGAGAAGTGTATGTGTGCTTTTGGAAAACATTTAAAGCTGCAGTACAGAATCTTTGAAACAAGCTTAAAACATTTTTAGAATATAAACAGAGCGTCTGCTTCTCTTTACAGCTCCTCACTCCACCAGGGCTGTTTGGCACTTTCTGATAGTGTGCAAATGTAATGTATGTACTGCGGCAGTCATACAGACAACTGGACGGTCCAAAAGCTGGCCTACCTATTACTGGCTGAGGTTTTAGCAGAGTTGTGGCTGAACCACATAAAAATATATCATTAATTTTAATCTCCCCAATCAATTATAATGTTATGTTGGAATGTTGTTAAAGAGGGTCAAAATGTTTCAACCCAGTTTGTTTTGCAGATTCTGTATAGCAGCTTTAATATAGGGAGGACACAACTTCCAGATTGTGTGAGTTTCTGTTGTACCTGTCACTGTTCCCTGTCTATTATCTTACCTGGTTCTTCCTGACCTTGCCCTTTCTCCTCACATTCCCCTCTTTCCTCTCTCCCTCTTTGGACTGACAATCATACACAAATAGATTGTATTAAATTAGATGAAAATTAAATTAATATGAAAAAATACTATTAAGATCACTAATAAAAAAGTCCTCTCTCAGTGTACTTTCAACCAAAAAGCAAATAACCAAACCACATGAACATCTAATAAAAGATATAAATATTGAAACACTGATCCAACATTATTCTTGATTGACGGATCATTTGATTTTACACTTTTACCTGAATGTGGCTCCTTTTTTTAAAAAAAAACTTCCTCATATCCATTATGAACCTGGCTGTCTCTCTGTACGCACACACGCACACACACAACAGGAGTTATAAGGTTAATGGGCATTCAGTCAGTTAGCTAGTTAATATCCATTTAAAACAGGACAGTGGTAACAACTTTAGGCTACAGAAAATTTAAAGTTTTAGATTTTTAAATAGGCTGTATACATTTCAATGGGAGGAACAGGACGGTGAAATGTCGCTGAATTTACTACAGAGCAGGACGGATTGTAGGGTAGCAAACATTGTCGGAAAACACGTTTTCAACACTGCAGGTTACCTGGGTGTAATGTTTTTCAGTTAAAAAGAAACATGGTCTGACTCCTACCAACTATATAAAGAGTAACTGAAGGTTAAATGCAACTAACATGTCCTGTCTTAAGCCATTCACTCACACCTCGGCTCTGCTGCGTCTCAGCCACCATCGCTCTGGCAGCAAGAGTGCTAGAGCCAGAGCAGGAGAGAGCTGGAACAAACCATTTTGGGAGGGGGGGGGTTATCTATACTTTTGTTGTTAAAATGTTACGTCTCAAACAAGTACAGTACTGTATGCTTTTTATATTTTTAGTAGTGTGTCACACAAACAGCAAATATTGTCAAAAAAAGTAAGAAATCTTTGGGGGTGCTTTGATTCATTTTGGGGGTGCTGAAGCACCCCCAAAAATGGGCTAAAATCGCCCCTGCTTTTAATCTTACTATCTGCAGTTTTTACACCCTTACATATAAACACTCAGTTACCATCCCTCCATTTAGAAAGGCAGAGGCATCATGGTGTAATTATTTTACATGTAGTTGTTTTTTTCCAGTGTAATAATATTCAACATTGCTATCAATACATTTTTCAAAAAATGCCTCTGTGCAAAATGGGTTCAAAAACATAAACAACTGTGGGATGCTGTTTGTCCGTGATTTGGACAGGGGGAACAAATTGTGGCAGGATCAGCCTGATATTATTTGTATCCCACTATAACTTTACTGTATAAAGAGCTAACATCACCAAAATAGTAGTAGTTAGTCATTACAAGAAGTGTTTGTGAACTAAAAATCAAGAATGTAGGACACTGTTTGTTGGTGATTTGGACAGCCCAGTCCACCTTGGCACTTGTGCAGGTGTTTACACATTTTTTTGTTTTATTTAAAGGATCTTTATTTTCCTTTCAACAGTTCAGTTATAAATGCCTTCTTACAAAGAGTAAACATAAGGTCTTATTTGGCAGCATTAATAATATTGTTACTCCTGCACCACCTACTGTCCAAGTATTTTGAAATGAACATTGTGATATTTTTTTTCTTTTTAGGTAGAAAAAAATATGTGAGATATGTGTGATATAATAATTTTTCTCCTTTAGCATTTTTGTTGTAATGGTAAATGGTCTAATTCTTATATAGCACTTTTCTACTCTCCCAGAGTACTCAAAGCGCTCTATTCAACATATCCCATTCACACAAGCACTTTCAGTGCTTCCTAGTTAAAATCCATACAAATTTATGCCCAACAATACTTGGCATGCACACTTGAGGAGCCAGGAGTCAAACCACTAACCTTAAAATCAGTAGATGACTCTGCTCTACCTCCTGAGCTGTAGCCACCCCGAGCTATAGCCACCCTCTGTCTGTTCCTGTTTCTGCTCATGCTTGGCCATTTATATTAGAACATATTTTTTTTTACCAGTTTCATTATCTGAGCTAGTTAATTTAGTCAATTCAGTGAAAGCATCCTCTTGCTCTCTGTCTGAAAATGTCTTTCAGTCTATCTGTACCCGTGTGCTCACGATAACGAAAACGCCACTGATCTCTGGTCAATATCCTGCATATTTTAAGAATGCTGTCATCTAACCACTTGCATAAAGATAAAACTTAAGTTCTTGTTTGTGCTGCTGACAGATTTGTGCCTAAGGTAATGGAAACTGCCACTGCTCCTTGTTTTTCCCTTATGGGATTAATCAACACAGCATGTCAATAAAAGGGAATGGCAAAACAATAAAACCTAACGACTAGGCTCAGAAAGTCAGAAAGCTGTCATGTGGTCATTATTACAAACCAACTTGCTCTTATTCATTTTGCTGTATTCCTGTTTTACTTCTGCTGTAGCCTCTTCTCTGTTTCCCTCCTCCTGTCAGTTACAGAGACAATTTCATCTAAATGGCATGCACAAGAGTGGAGATGTCATTCTGGGTGGACTGTTTCAAGTCCACTTTTTTTCAAGTGTTCCTGACCTGTCTTTTACCTCACAACCACAGCAGCCTACTTGCCATGGGTAAGTATGTTAGGAGAAAAGAAAAAGAAACTGGGATCAGTGCCATTTATATATATATATATATATGTATATATATATATATATATATATATTCATACCATAAAAAGGGTGTATGTTGAATGAAGCATCTTCTTTGTTATTTTTCTCATTTTAAAAAACCTGTTTAATTGTTACTTTGTAGCAGTATTTTTGTAACACAAGTTCTGTTGTATTCTTAATGCATGTATTCTGCCGTATGTTTCAATAATAATCCTTCTTTTGTTAGATTTTATGAACTAGGATTTAGGCATGCACAAACCATGGCCTTTGCTATTGATGAAATCAACAGAAGCTCCAACCTGCTACCTAATGTCACTCTGGGATACACTCTTTATGATAACTGCATCAACCTTGGAATTGGATTCCGTGCTGCATTGTCATTAGCCAGTGGTCAAGAGGAGCATTTTATATTAGATGATACATGTGTTGGAACTACTCCAGTCTTAGGGATTGTTGGTGATTCTCCCTCTGCACACTCTATTGCTATCTCTAGCACTTTAGGTTTGTACAGAGTACCTATGGTAAGTCACCTGCTTAATCATTAAATTGTTTTCTTGGATTATTTTGATTAAATTTAAAGTTTAATCAAAACCGACTCAGTCAAAATGACAAAATTAAAATAGGAAGTCAAGTCTTTCAATTGTTTTCCAATATACAGTCTGTATATTTCACAGGTGAGTTATTTTTCAACATGTTCCTGCCTGAGTAACCGTCAAAAGTATCCAGCCTTCTTTAGGACGATCCCAAGTGATGCATTCCAGGTGAAAATGTTTTAGTAAAATTTCTATTCAAATTTGGATATTGTGATTTTTCACAGTTACTCTTAATATTGTGTGGCAACAGAAAAGATAATCGTGTGGTGTGGTCCCAAATCCGATGGGCAGCTAATCCACTGAAAGAGGTTTTTTTTTTTATCTTTACACTGATGTTTTAATCTCTATTCACTTAGGTACGTGCTATGATTCAGATTCTAAAGCATTTTGGCTGGACATGGGCAGGTCTGCTCATCACTGATGATGATTATGGACTCCATGCAGCAAGATCCTTACAATCTGAGCTCAGTCTGTCTGGTGAAGGTTGCCTGGCTTACTTCGAGGTTTTGCCCTGGGACAAAGACAAAGATGAACTCAGGAGGATTGTGAATGTGATGAAAAAATCCACAGCTCGAGTTGTCATTGTCTTTGCACATGAGAGTGTCATGATAAACCTTATGGAAGAGGTTTGGATTCAAAATTTGGTTATTGTTGGGTTTGAAGATACTTTATAAAACGTGTGTTTGTGTGAATGGGTAAAGAAAATTTGTCTTCTGTAATTATTTTGCAAAATCAGCAACTAGTTGAATGGCATGATAATGCCCCTAAAGTATATATATATATATATATCACTTTAAACATTTGGTTTATTACAATGCACAGGTAGTGAGGCAAAATGTAACTGGCCTACAGTGGATGGCCAGTGAAGCCTGGACAGCAGCTGCTGTGCTCCAAACACCTCACCTTATGCCATACCTGGGTGGTACACTAGGTATTGCCATTCGTCATGGGGAAATACCAGGGCTCATGGAATTCCTGTTAAAAACACGTCCTACTCTACATTACAACAATAGCTATGGAAATAGCATGGTGAGATTTTAACCATTTTCTAATGCATGTGCAAGAATTAGATGCTATTATAATTTATATTAACAAAATCTAAATATTTCAGGTGAATCAGTTTTGGGAATTCATATTTCAGTGCAGATTTTCACAAGCTTCAGCAGGCTGGGTGGAGCAAGGAGGTCAACTATGCACTGGACAGGAAGATCTAGAGAATGTAGACACTGAGTTCTTGGACATTTCCAGCCTCCGGCCTGAGTACAATGTGTACAAAGCTGTGTATGCTCTTGCACATTCCCTTGATGACATGCTGCGTTGCAAGCCAGGAAGAGGGCCTTTCACTGGAGACAGCTGTGCCACTCTGCAGTCACTGGAGCCTTGGCAGGTGTGAAATCACTTTGCTCTCCATCTATGAATAAATAGTTTCCTTGTAATTACTTTCAGGGTGAAATTCAGTGTTTAATGAATTTAGATCAAAAATGATCATTTACCTGTGTACGTACATAACTTTAGTAGTGACTTACCTGGCAAATTTCTATATTATATGTGTAATATTTTATTTCATTATTGAATACAGAGTGCCACTGTTTGCACTCTTTGCAAGAAATAAGTTAATTCTAATAGATCCCTTTTTTAACAGCTTGTTTATTACTTGGAAAGGGTGAACTTTTCCACTTCATTTGGTGATCAAGTGTCATTTGATGAGAATGGTGATGTGGTGCCAATTTATGATGTGATGAACTGGTTGTGGCTCCCTGATGGAAGCACTGAAGTTCATAATGTGGGTGAGATTAAGAGGTCCGCTTTCAGAGGTGAAGAACTCATACTTGATGAAGACAAAATCTTCTGGAACTTTGAATCCAAAAAGGTTATATAAGTTTTTTCAGACTTTTTGTCACGTGTACAGTAAATATTATTAAGGCAGTCAATATTTAATTTTTTATGTCCAATAGCCACCTCGATCAGTATGCAGTGAGAGCTGTCCTCCTGGTACCCACATGGTGAGAAGGAAGGGAGAGCCCAAATGCTGTTTTGACTGCATCCCTTGTTCTGAGGGAAAAACCACTAACAAGAGCAGTAAGTTTTTATCTTTCACCACTGCATCTTTAATTTGATTCATATTAAACATAGTATGTTTGAGGGAACAGTCACCAATAAAAGCAGTAGGTGTTTATCTTTCAAAATGGAAAATTTAATTTCTTTGAAATATAATATCCATTTTACTATCTTGCCCTTTTTTAGACTCATTTGAATGCACCAGTTGTCCAGATGATTTTTGGTCAAACCCCGAACGTGACCACTGCGTTCCCAAGAAGACAGAATTCCTCTCCTACCATGACCCTTTGGGTATTTGTTTGGCAGCAACTTCACTGCTGGGCACATTTATATGTGCTGTTGTTCTAGGGATCTTTTTCTACCATCGCAGAACACCTATAATACGTGCCAACAATTCAGAACTTAGTTTCCAGCTATTGCTGTCACTCAAGTTATGTTTCCTTTGTTCACTGCTGTTCATTGGACGACCCAGGATGTGGACGTGTCAACTCAGGCAAGCAGCATTTGGGATCAGCTTTGTGCTGTGTGTCTCATGCATCTTAGTAAAAACCATGGTAGTTCTGGCTGTGTTCAAAGCCTCCAAGCCAGGAGGGGGAACCAGTCTGAAGTGGTTTGGTGTTACGCAGCAGAGAGGAACAGTTCTAGTTCTTACATCTATTCAGGCAGCCATCTGTACTACCTGGCTTGTCTCTTCCTCTCCATTTCCACATAAAAACAGCCAGTATCACAATGATAAGATCATTTTTGAGTGTGCAGTTGGGTCAACTGTTGGTTTTGCAGTGTTATTGGGCTATATTGGTGTGCTAGCTTTCCTCAGTTTTCTAATTGCATTCCTGGTGAGGAATCTCCCTGATAGTTTTAATGAGGCCAAGCTCATCACATTCAGCATGCTGATCTTCTGTGCTGTGTGGGTGGCCTTTGTTCCTGTTTATATCAGCTCTACTGGAAATCGTGCAGATGCAGTGGAGGTATTTGCCATCCTGGCCTCAAGTTTTGGACTCTTATTTACACTGTTTGGGCCCAAGTGTTACTTAATCCTGATGAGACCAGAGATGAACACTAAAAAAGCAATAATGGGTCGTGGAAAATAATCATAATATTTTTCCATATATAGCAGAAAAGTACATGCAGAAAACTAAATAAAAAATATATAATATATGTAACCAAATATACTGATCCTTAAAAAAACTGTCAGGAGAACATATTAAAACCTTCTTCTTCATGTCCCGTTAAATATTTTAAAAAGGCACTTATATTTTCAAATGCTAATATAGATTATGTGACTTATAATTGTTAAATTTCCCTTATACATACATAATTCATAAATAAAATATTTTGTGTAAATAAACAAACCTTTAACTATAGATTCTTCCACGACTCATGGTATATTTGTGTATAATTAGCATATCTGGAGCTATGGGATTATCATTTATCAGGAACTGATGACTACTAATAAAAATATTGGTCAGTTTTTTATAATGATTGGACATTACATCACTAAGGATATGAGTTTCAAAGTATCAAAACGATAAAAACATGTGTAACTAAAAAAGCAAGAATCCACATTTTTAATATATATTTATTCTATGCAAGACTATGGCGTTATTTTTTGCCACTATTCTGAGCTCACGTAAAAAAAACTTTGAGCGCACGTAAAAAAAGTTTGCAGGTGCAAGTATTATTTTTTGAGGAGAAATTTATTTTGAGCGAAGAAAAGCTGAATTTGAGTGAACAAAATTCATTGCTGCGTGCAAAAAATGTATTTCCGTGTTTGCAATAGCAGCCCCACTCGCTCAGTTTTTGCATTTGCGCTCGCTCGCAATGTGTTGCTCGCGCTCTCAACATTTCGGCCCGTGCGCGCTCAACTCTTTCTGTACACCATTATATTTGTGCCACAAAACCAGCCAATCACAGACTTGGATGCAAAAAAATCTGATTGGCTGTTCTGGTCTCCAATCAGCTAGAAATGACGAAATGCAATATCCCAGAATCCATTTCGTCCAAAACTCAAACGAGGTAGTGGCGGAGGAACACAGAGTGGTGGAGTTTGAAATATTACTCTTTCTGGGTCACAAAATAAACTTTTAAGATATTTTCATGCGAGAATGGTGCTGTGTAAACTTCAAATATCTGCTCGATTTATCAAGACATCACATATTTGCAAAAGTGCTCTAACGTTTTCGGAGATAGTACATTCATGTAGTTGTAAAAAGCATGATGATATATTAAGTAATCCAAAGTATTCAGAATACATTACTCTCATTGAGTAACGTAACGGAATACGTTACAAAATACATTTTGGGGCATGTATTCTGTAATCTATAGTGGAATACATTTTAAAAGTAACCTTCCCAACACTGAATATAGTGTATCTCTAAGTGCATCTTAGAAGAACTCAGGTTACGTATTCTCCTGCTCGGTTTACTTGCCAGATTTTTCAGCTTCTTCTCACAGTCCAAAGACATGCAGTTAGTGGGTTTATGTTAAATGGTGATTCTAAATTGCCCATAGTTTTGAGTGTGAGCAGTTGTCTGTCTTTCTGTGTTAGCCCTGCGTAAAACTGGTGACCTGTCCAGGGTGTATCCCGGTTCTCACTAAATGGTAACCGGGATAGCCTTGTAAAGAGAGGCCGTCTCTCCTGCATGAAGTCCAGGTGCTGGTTTTCCAGTGTGTGCGTCTGATGGCCCAAAGCTGACTCAGAGCCATAACACCATCAATGACTGCAGTATGGAACAGGTGTGGGTGTCCTCATCTCCCAGAGGAGTCCAAATTGTCATCAAACAGCCCTACAGACACAAATGTGAAAATATAAACAACCAGACTATCAGCAGTGATTTAAGTACTTTAAGACCTCTGTGAAAATCATTTACAGTATATATCACAGAATTTAAGGCCTTTATAATCACAGAGCATACAGAGAAAAGTACTAAACTGAATCAATTTCAGCTTTCGTTTCTCATGATGTATATTGTATTAATAATTAAATTTCATTATCTGTAGCTTTACCACACATTTGCCACACAGGTGTAGATACTGTAGGTTCAGTGAATGCTTAGATTGCACTGATTAGAATATACTGGACATTCAAAGCTAAGATTCAGCGCACTGTGTTAGAGGCTGGGATTTGATGAATTCATCATATATACAACCTTTGATCATCGTTTATGTCCAGTTGAGAATGAATCTGTGCACTCACATATTAAATGAACTGAAATCAGTAGTGTGATCTCCAGTCTTGATATGCTGAATGAGAGAACTGACAGCTGTTATTTTAATCAGCCTGTCTCAGTTGTTTTAACTCACAAGTATCACAAAGTAATGTCGTAACATCTGGACTGACGAGTTTACTGTCAGCATTTTAATCGCTAGTTTAAAGGCTGTAGGCTGCAGCCGTTGCTCTAACACTGTATAAATGTAACAGGCCTCAGTCCAGGTTCTAATAGTTTGAGCTGCTTCCAGCTTTATTTGTGAAGAGCACAGCAGCTTACAAAACACGTAGCTAGCTTGTACAGCTGCGACGTAAAACTTTCATAAGCTAAGATGACCTTAAAATAACGGGGCTATGTGCGGTGATGCTAGCGTTAGCCACGTTAGCACGTTACCTTCACAGGAGGTCAGACTTTGTAAACAGGCACTCAGACAGAGGTTGGGCTCTCCGTTTCGCAGCAGGGTCCCTTCATTCTTCACATATCTGTGTCGAGCCGAGTGTAAATCCTGAGGCCGAACGGCCTTTGTACAAGCACACACGCTTCTTAGCAGGGTGAAGCTATGAGCTAGAAAAATCCAGGCTGGCAGACAGCCTGTGTCTGACCAACCAATCAGAGAGCTCCTTACATCCCACGGTGTGGCTAATTTGAATAGCAGCAGGATTTTTAAAATGAAGTTGTTAATCCAACTGCTAATCCAAATGCTAATCCACATGTTAATCCCTGAGCGAACAGGAAAGGGAAATGGATTTTGAAATGCAGTTTATTAAAGTGCAATTCGAAAAAGGTTTTTGAAATGAAGTTTATTAAAGTGCAATTCAAAAAAGGTTTTTGAAATGAAGTTTATTAAAGTGCAATTCGAAAAAGATTTTTGAAATGAAGTTTATTAAAGTGCAATTCGAAAAAGGTTTTTGAAATGAAGTTTATTAAAGTGCAATTCAAAAAAGGTTTTTGAAATGCAGTTTATTAAAGTGCAATTTGAAAAAGGTTTTTGAAATGAAGTTTATTAAAGTGCAATTCAAAAATGAATTGACAAATGCAGATTTTATTCTACAATTCATTAATTAAGCACAGGATTTTTTATTTCGATGCGCGTGGCTCTTGTGGTCCTCCATAAGTTTCAGCCATATTTCAGAACTCATCACAACACAGAAACACCTTTAGTGAAGGTTACAAATAATCTTCTTATGGCCTCTGACAGTGGGCTCATCTCTGTGCTTGTCCTCCTTGTGAGTAATCTTGGTATTATTTTTGACCACAATATGTCCATATTAAACAAATATGTAGGGTTTTATTCTTGAATTAGCACAGTATCTCTAAAATTAGAAACATCTTGTCTCTGAGTAATGCTAACAATACTCCACATGTGACACATGTGTGTCCTGGGCTGTTCCTGTCGGTGGCGCTGTCACTTGGTGTTCGCTCGCTCTGTGGTATAGTATCACTTCCTGTTCCTGCTCAAACACAGTGGTGTTTCTGAGTAGCTTATTTGCTTAGCAGTTTAATTAACAACTTCTAAATACATTCTTTTTTTCACAGTATAATCTTCACGTGCTTCATCCGAAGCACACTTTCTGTGTACTCACTACCTAATTTATAGCCAAAGTATTCACTCACTGTCACTCACTGTCTCTGTACTGTTTCGCTAGCTTAGCTCGTAGCCGACCCGTTAGCACCATGGCTACTTCACCTGTCCCTTCTGCACTTTCTTGCTCATTGTGTCAGATGTTTAGTTACTCCTCGGCCTCCTTTAGCGGTAATGATATCTGTAACAAATGTAGCATATTTGCAGCTCTGGAGGCCAGGATTACTGATCTGGAGACTCGGCTTCGCACCTTGCACTCACCCTTAGCTAGCCAGGCCCCTGTAGCTGGTGCAGCCGAAGATAGCGTAGGCCCCGCTAGCTGTTCCCCGGCAGACCCCAAGCAGCTGGGGAAAGGCTGGGTAACGGTGAGGAGGAAGCGTAGTCCTAAACAGAAGCCCCAGGTACACCACCAACCCGTTCATGTGTCTAACCGTTTTTCCCCACTCGGTGACACACCCGCTGGGGGTCAAACTCTGGTAATTGGTGATTCTGTTCTCAGACATGTGAAGCTAGAGACACCGGCAACCATAGTCAATTGTCTTCCAGGGGCCAGAGCAGGCGACATTGAAGGAAATTTAAAACTGCTGGCTAAGGGTAAACGTAAATTCAATAAAATCATAATTCACGTCGGCAGTAATGACACCCGGTTACGCCAATCGGAGGTCACTAAAATCAATATTGAATCGGTGTGCAACTTTGCCAAAACAATGTCGGACTCTGTAGTTTTCTCTGGTCCCCTCCCCAATCAGACCAGGAGTGACATGTTTAGCCGCATGTTCTCCTTAAATTGCTGGCTGTCTGAGTGGTGTCCCAGAAACGATGTGGGCTTCATAGATAATTGGCAAACCTTCTGGAGGAAACCTGGTCTTGTTAGGAGAGATGGCATCCATCCCACTTTGGATGGAGCAGCTCTCATTTCTAGAAATATGGACAAATTTATTAAACCCCTCAAAACATGACTATCCAGAGTTGGGACCAGGAAGCAGAGTTGCAGTCTTACACGCCTCTCTGCAGCTTCTCTCCTCCTGCTACCCCCCCAAAAACCCATCTCCATAGAGACTGTGTCTGCTTCCAAAAAGACAAAAAACAAACTAAAAACCAGCAACAAACAACTTAAACATTTACAAAGAAAGAACAATACAGTATCCACATCTGAACCAAAGAGTAAAACAGTGAAATGTGGATTATTAAATATTAGGTCTCTCTCTTCCAAGTCTCTGTTAGTACATGACTTAATAAATGATCAACAAATTGATTTACTCTGCCTTACAGAAACCTGGTTGCAGCAGGATGATTATGTTAGCTTAAATGAATCAACACCCCCGAGTCATTCTAACTACCAGAAATCTCGAAGCACAGGTCGAGGGGGCGGTGTGGCAGCAATTTTTCACACCAGTCTATTAATTAATGAAAGACCAAGACAGACTTTTAATTCATTTGAAAGCCTGATGCTTAACATTATCCACCCCAGCTGTGAAACTCAGAAACCAGTCTTACTTGTTATCATCTATCGTCCACCTGGGCCTTACACAGAGTTTCTGTCTGATTTCTCAGACTTTATATCTGATTTAGTTCTGAGCTCAGATAAAATAATTATTGTGGGTGATTTTAACATCCATGTAGATGCTAAAAATGACAGCCTCAACATGGCATTTAATCTGTTGTTAGACTCAATTGGTTTCTCTCAAAATGTAAAAGAACCCACCCACCACTTTAATCACACTCTAGATCTGGTTTTAACATATGGCATAGAAACTGAACATTTAACAGTGTTTCCTGAAAACCCTCTCCTGTCTGATCATTTCTTGATAAAATTTACATTTACAATAATTGATTACGCAGCAGTGGAGAGTGGACTTTATCAAAGTAGATGTCTTTCTGAAAGCGCTGTAACTAAGTTTAAGAATATAATCCAGCCACTGTTATCATCGTCAATGCCCTGTACCAACACAGAGCAGAGCAGCTATCTGAACGCTACCCCAACAGAGGTCGATTATCTTGTTAATAATTTCACCTCCTCACTACGTACGACTCTGGATACTGTAGCTCCAGTGAAAACTAAGGTCTCTAATCAGAAGTACATGACCCCGTGGTATAATTCTCAAACACGTACCCTCAAGCAGACGACTCGTAATCTGGAGAGGAAATGGCGTGTCACAAATTTAGAGGATCATCATTTAGCCTGGAGAAATAGTTTGTTGCTTTATAAGAAAGCCCTCCGCAAAGCCAGAACAGCTTACTATTCGTCACTGATTGAAGAAAATAAGAACAACCCCAGGTTTCTCTTCAGCACTGTAGCCAGGCTGACAAAAAGCCAGAGCTCTTTTGAGCCAACCATCCCTTTAACGTTAACTAGTGATGACTTCATGAACTTCTTCACAAATAAAATTTTTATCATTAGAGAAAAAATTACCAATAATCATCCCACAGATGTAATATTATCTACAGCTACTTGTAGTTCCATTGATGTTAAGTTAGACTCTTTTTTTCCAATCGATCTTTCTGAGTTAACGTCAATAATTACTTCCTCCAAACCATCAACGTGTCTTTTAGACCCCATTCCTACAAAACTGCTCAAAGAAGTTCTGCCATTGATTAATTCTTCGATCTTATATATGATCAACCTATCTCTAATAATCGGCTATGTACCACAGGCCTTCAAGGTGGCTGCAGTTAAACCTTTACTCAAAAAGCCATCTCTAGACCCAGCAGTCTTAGCTAATTATAGGCCAATCTCCAACCTTCCTTTCATATCAAAAATCCTTGAAAGAGTAGTTGTCAAACAGCTAACAGATCATCTGCAGAGGAATGGTTTATTTGAAGAGTTTCAGTCAGGTTTCAGAGCTCATCACAGCACAGAAACAGCTTTAGTGAAGGTTACAAATGATCTTCTTATGGCCTCTGACAGTGGACTCATCTCTGTGCTTGTCCTTCTTGACCTTAGTGCAGCATTCGATACTGTTGACCATAATATTCTATTAGAGCGATTAGAACATGCTGTAGGTATTACAGGTATTGCACTGCAGTGGTTTGTATCATATCTATCTAATAGACTCCAATTTGTGCATGTAAATGGAGAGTCCTCTTCACACACTGAGGTTAATTATGGAGTTCCACAGGGTTCAGTGCTAGGACCAATTCTGTTTACATTATACATGCTTCCCCTAGGCAGCATCATTAGAAGACATAGCATACATTTTCACTGCTATGCAGATGACACCCAGCTCTATCTGTCCATGAAGCCAGATAACACACACCAATTAGTTAAACTGCAGGAATGTCTTAAAGACATAAAGACTTGGATGGCCACTAACTTTCTGCTTCTCAACTCAGATAAAACTGAGGTCATTGTACTCGGCGCTGAAAAGCTTAGAAATTTGGTATCTAACCAGATTCTTACTCTGGATGGCATTACCTTGGCCTCCAGTAACACTGTGAGGAACCTTGGAGTCATTTTTGACCAGGATATGTCCTTCAACGCACATATTAAACAAATATGTAAGACTGCGTTCTTCCATTTGCGCAACATCTCTAAAATTAGAAATATCCTGTCTCAGAGTGACGCTGAAAAACTAGTTCATGCATTTATTACTTCCAGGCTGGACTACTGCAATTCATTATTATCAGGATGTCCAAAAAACTCACTGAAAAGCCTTCAGTTAATCCAAAATGCTGCAGCAAGAGTACTGACAGGGACTAGAAAGAGAGAGCATATTTCTCCTGTTTTGGCTTCCCTTCATTGGCTTCCTGTTAAATCCAGAATTGAATTCAAAATCCTGCTCCTCACATACAAGGTCTTAAATAATCAGGCCCCATCTTATCTTAATGACCTTGTAGTACCATATCACCCTATTAGAGCACTTCGCTCTCGCTCTGCAGGCCTACTTGTTCTTCCTAGAGTATTTAAAAGTAGAATGGGAGGGAGAGCCTTCAGTTTTCAGGCCCCTCTTCTGTGGAACCAGCTTCCAGTTTGGATTCGGGAGACAGACACTATCTCTACTTTTAAGATTAGGCTTAAAACTTTCCTTTTTGCTAAAGCATATAGTTAGGGCTGGACCAGGTGACCCTGAATCCTCCCTTAGTTATGCTGCAATAGATGTAGGCTGCCGGGGGATTCCCATGATGCATTGAGTTTTTCCTTTCCAGTCACCTTTCTCACTCACTATGTATTAACAGACCTCTCTGTATTGAATCGTATCTGTTATTAATCTCTGTCTCTCTTCCACAGCATGTCTTTATCCTGTCTTCCTTCTCTCACCCCAACCGGTCACAGCAGATGGCCGCCCCTCCCTGAGCCTGGTTCTGCCGGAGGTTTCTTCCTGTTAAAAGGGAGTTTTTCCTTCCCACTGTCGCCAAAGTGCTTGCTCATAGGGGGTCATATGATTGTTGGGCTTTTCTCTGTATCTATGAAGCGCCTTGAGGCGACATTTGTTGTGATTTGGCGCTATATAAATAAAATTGAATTGAACAAAACAAAATAGTTCAGGTATTTGTTGTTTCTAAACTTGACTACTGTAGTTGAGTATTATTATCAGGTTGTCCTAAAAACTTCCTGAAAAGCTTTTAGTTGTTCCAAAATTCTACAACGAGAGTATTAACAGGGACTAATAGAGTGAAAATATTTGCCCCACTTTGACTTCTCGTCATTGGCTCCCTGTTAAATCCAGAATTGAATTTAAAATACTTGCCCTCACATACAACGTTGTGAATAATCAGGCCCCATCTTATCTTAAAGACATCATAGATCAATATCACCCCAATAGTGCGCGTCACTCTCATTCTGCAAGCTTACTTGTAGTTCATAGGTTTTTTAAAGCCTTCTGCTTTCAGGTGCCTCTTCTGTGGAAGCAGTGCCCTGTTACTTACTTTCAAGATTAGACTTAAGGCTTTCCTTTTTGAGAAAAACAAATTTATGGCTGGTGACCCTGAAACCTCGCTTAGTTATGATGCAATAGCCTTTGTCTGCCAAGGACCTCTTCTGCTTCTTTTTCAGTGACCTTTTTTCACTCATTCTCTGTTTATACACCACTTGGGATTTAATCATTAGTTAGTCCAGTGTGAGCAGAAACTCCGGCTCCTGATGAAGGCAACAGAACCACATGATCTGCAAAAAGCATAGATAAGATTCTGAAATCACCAAAATGGAAGCCTCTGCCACCTGGCTACACCTAGAAGTTCTTCCATCCATCCATTCTCTTCTGCTTATCCAATTCAAGGTCATGGGGCAGGGGGTGGATCGCAGGGTCAGAGTCAGGGTACTCCCTGGACAGGTCACCAGTCTGTCGCAGGGCTAACACAGAGAGACACGGACAACCATTTGCTCTCACATTCACTCCTATGGGCAATTTAGAATCACCAGTTAAGCTAACCTCACTAACTGCATGTCTTCGGACTGTGGGATAAAGCCACACCTTGACAGCAAGATCAGGAAGAAGGAACACACAAAGCTGGAGAAGTACCAAAGGCTCAGAGATGAGATGTGGAGGGTGAAAGTAACGGTGGTCCCAGTGGTAATCAGAGCGTTCAGTGCAGTGACCCCCAAGCTAGGCAAGTGGCTCCAGCAGATCCGAGGAACAACATCCGAGATCTCTATTCCGAACAGCACAGTCCCCAGAACAGGAAAGATACGGGACCCTCAAGCTTTGAGGCCTCTGATAGAGGACCTGAGCTTGAAGGTCTAAAAATGAGTGTGGATGTAGAAAGCTATAAAACACTGTGTGGTGTGTGGTCAGAGGTGAGAGCACACAGCCCTGAGGGGAGCCTAGAGAGGTTGTGACAAGATCTAAAAGTCTTTTGCTGACCTGGATTCTCTGTGTTATGTCTCTTAGGATGTTAAAGGCAGAAGAGAAGTTCACAAAATGGAAGCCTAGCAGAGTTGTGGGGAAGCTCTAGGTGTTCATGAATGGGCCATCCATCTTCTTCCACTTATCTGGGGCCGGGTCGCGGGGGCAGTAGCCTAAGCAGAAAAGCTCAGACCTCCCTCTCCCCAGCCACCTCCTCTAGTTTGTCCGGGGGGAACACCAAGGCATTCCCAGGCCAGCCGAGAGATGTAATCTCTCCAGTGTGTCCTGGGTCTGCTCCGGGGCCTCCTCCCGGTGGGACATGCCCAGAACATCCTTGTCAGATGCCCGAACCATGTCAACTGGCTCCTTTTGATGTGGAGGAGCAGCAGGCTCTACTCTGAGCCCCTCCCGGATGGCCGAACCTCTCACCCTATCTCTAAGGGAGAGGCCAGCCACCCTTCGGAGGAAGCTCATTTCCGCCGCTTGTATCCGCGATCTCGTTCTTTTGGTCACTACCCACAGCTCGTGACCATAGGCGAGGGTAGGGACATAGATCGACTGGTAAATTGAGAGCTAGCTTTTACGCTCAGCTCTCTCTTCACCACGACGGACCAGTACATCGTCCACATCACTGCAGCCGCAGCACCAATCCGTCTGTCGATCCCCAGTTCTGTTCTTCCCTCATTCGTGAACAAGACCCAAGGTACTTAAACTACTCCACTTGGGGCAGGAACTCGTCCCCAACCCGGAGTGGGCACTCCACCCTTTTCCGGCTGAGAACCATGGCCTCACATTTGGAGGTGCTGATCCTCATTCCCACCGCTTCACACTCGACTGCGAACCGTTCCAGTGCGAGCTGGAGGACACCACCTGATGAAGCCAACAGAACCACATCACCCGCGAAAAGCAGAGATGAGATTCTTGTTTATGAATGGTGTCAGTGATAAAGGCTTTGGTGTCATTGACACTTATGCCTGTTTGATGTGCAAATTGGAGTGGGTCAAGCTGTGAGTTGATAAGGGAGACGATGTAGTTTTTCACAGGTTCTCTATGGGTTTCATCACATGGGCAAAGTGGCCCCAGCTTTCTAGAGGTTATCTGGTTACTTATTGATAAAGCAGGTAAGCCTGTTGTATTGTTGTAAGACCTGACACAACACACACACACACATACCAGACACTGTTTGTGCTTATGATTTCACTTAATTCACTCTGTAACTGGATCCACAGGCTGACTTTCTCTGTGTGCCTTGCTCAGGAGCTCTTACGTAGTCTTTCCGGCTGTGCTCGTCCTCCAGGTCCTAGTGTGCTACGGAAATAAGGCATGATCAGATAATGTGTACCAGCCACACTGACTAGCCTCACAACCTGCCACATCGCCTGATAACAGCAACTTGGGTTTGAGGGGAAAACCATGGAAGCCCAGAACATGGACCAATGAGATGCCACCCTTCACACCAAAGAAAACAAGGTAGTGTTTAAGGGTCCTCACCAATTGCTGCTTGCCTTGTTCTCGACCTGAGCTATCTGGCCACTTTTCAGCCTCATTTACTGCACCAAGTCTGAAGCTTGTAATGTTAAGCTCAGGCATTTCTGCTGGTGAACTCTCAGGGCACACTGTTGCTGGTCGTCCTATTTAGCCAAAACAGAAGCTTCTAAATCAGCTAAGTTAGTCAGCGTCCTGTCTCCAGCCACCTGCTCTGACCTTTTTGTTGTAGGTCTTTTTTCAGGCAACTGAATGGCTCTCCCTCAGGGACTGCTGACCTCAGCTGTCTAAGTGGCCCCAACTCGCCAACCTCAAGTTCAGCTTCAAGTCACTTACTTGACCTGCAGAGAAGTCAATCTGTGTGATGGTCTGGGTGAGTCACCAGTGTTTTTCAGTGATGTCCCTGTTTCCTTGCCTGGGTGGAGCATTCATCAGTTCACCTGCCACACTCACCTGTTGAAGATCCTGTTTAACCTATAGATCTACAGGCACTATTTAAGACCAGCGTCTACATCTCTTCTTCACCAGTTTGTCAGTTAACTCATGTTAGTAACAGGCCATCTTTACTCATTATACCAAGTTCTTTGTTTAACTTACCATATTCTTCTTGTGTTCTTGTAGTCTTTGGATAGAGATAGGTTGGTCATATTTAAAACTGAAGCATTAATTAATGGCAGGACGTCTTTGAGCAGTGTTGTAGGAATGGTTTTGAGGAAGTAATTACTGAAGTTAACTCAGAAAGATCAATTGGAGAAAAAGACTAAATGGTACTGAAAGTAGCTATGTTTGAGAATTATACCAGGGAGCCAAGTAGTTCTGAATTTGAGGCTCTATTTTTCACAGGAGCTACAGTATCCAGTCCCATACGGCAGGCAAAATTATTAACAAGATAATTGACCTCTGTTGGAGTAGCGTTCAAGTAGCTGCTCTGCTCTGTGTTGGTATAGGGCATTAAAGATGATAACAGTGGGTGGATTATATTCTTAAACTTTGTTACAGCAGTTTCAGAAAAAAAACATCTTTTGTGATAAGGTCTAATCCCCACTGCTGTGTAATCAATTATTGTAAATTTAAATGTTATCAGGAAATGATCAGACAAGAGAGGGTTTTCAGGAAACACTGTTAAATGTTCCATTTCTACCCCATATGTTAAAACAAGATCCAGAGTGCAGGTGGGTTCTTTTACATTTTAAGAAAGTCAATTGAGTCTAACAACAGATTAAATGTTGTGTTGAGGCTGTCATTTTTAGCATCTACATGGATGTTAAAATCACCCGCAATAATTATTTTATCTGAGCTGAGCACTAAATCAGATAAAAAATCAATGAGAAACTGTGTAAAGCCCAGGTGGATGATAGATGATCACAAATAACACTGGTTTTTGAGTTTTGCAGCTAGAGTGAACAAGGCTGAGCATCAGGCTTTCAAATGAATTAAAAGTCTGTCTTGGTCTTTGTAAAGTAAAGTAACATTTTATTTGTATATTACTTTTCAAAATAAAAATCACAAAGTGCTTCACAGAAAAACTAAAACATTAAAACAAAAATTAACCAAAAGCAAGTTTTAAAAAAGATGTGTTTTTAGTAGGGGTGGGACTCAATTTAAAAAAAAATCTAATTAATTAGAGGATTTGTAATTAATCGAATTTAATCGCACAAGAAAATTTCCCCCAAAGTGTAAATGTTTTTTGTTTTATTTAAAAGGGTTTTAGTGGGTGACAGAATTAAATAATAGAGATGGAAATAAATATTGTAAACTCTAACTCTTTTAATTTATGGGGGGAAAAAGCATTTAAACAGCATTTCAATTCAAAACAGAGAAACAAAAATAATATCCCTGGCCAAAATTGGGCAGACTTAAACACAAAATGCTGTTTTAAGTACCTTATGTACATTTTCAAAATGGTATTGTTTTTAAATAATAATAATAATTAAAAAAAATCAACATAAAGTGCAGTTTTTCTTCTTAAAAAATAGGGCAGAAAAATAAAAGGTTATTTGACCTGCTTCACCTTTAAACTCTGAGTAACCTTAGCCAATATTATTTTGTACATTAGGCTAAAATAGTTTGATCATCAAAACTTTTAGTGCAAAAAATAACAAACCCATTGGACTCACAATACCTCCATGCTTACTTACTGTCCATCTATTTCAGCCAGTTACTTAGACAAACTAGCCTTTTCTTATTTTCAGAGCTCAAGGCAGCTCTCTTTTTTGTTACTATGTGACCTGCAAGTGAGAACAGTTTCTCACATGGGAACAGAAGTGGCAGGACTAATCAAATATTTGCGGGCCAGGACAGACAGCTGAAGGTGGGTCCCTGCTTGACTGGACCACCACTGCACCAGGCAGTCTTTCTCGCTGATGGTGGATTCTGCTCTTTACAAACTCAGGGCCCTGTTACACATGGCTTCCTAATTGAATCAGAGTCTGAAGACAACGAAGAGAAGATGAAGAACTTTGTCTTTGCTGGCTCCTTTGTGCTGGCATTTTTACACTGTTCCTGCAGCAGGGCCTCAAGGCTGGTCCAAACCTCTTCTCACTCTCCCCTTGCAAAGCACTTTAAATCCTTAAAGTGTGGGTCAAGCACAGTAGCTATCTTGAGCCACTGGTTGTTTGAGTGTAGCTACACGTTGGATAGGTCCTCTGAACATGAGACATATGTCTCACCTCTAAGAAGCTCAGTCACAAACCTGTAGTAGACAGTTCAAGAAAGTAATTTTTACAAACTTTCAAATCTAGAACTTTTTGAAGAAACGGTAACAATACGTTAAAAGAGAGTTTATTTACCTGCATGGCTCAAGGACAGTTGCCAGCTCGTGGAGTTTTACAAGCTCTGATGGAGTTAAAATGACTAGTTTGTGAGCAGCAAAAACTGCCTCTTGATTCTTCAGTAGACGCGAAACCATATCCAGCGTTGAATTCCACCATATTAAACATCCTGTATGAGTGGCTCTTTCTGTTGCCCCAGTCTTGTTTGCTCCTTGTGTAATTAATCTATAGTAGCAGGGCTGTCTGTGATGAAAGAAATTTGCTTGCTTTTCAGTGTCATAAAGCTGTTGAATTTTACTTGAAATAGTCTTGGATCACCTGACGCTAATTGTAGGACATTTTTTAACCCCCTATCTTCTACCACTGATAGTGGTCTACAGTCCAGAGCAATCAATTTTGCAAGAGAATTTGTAAGTTTGTCCGATGTTGACTTACTAATTTTGGTCCGTAAGCCAGTCATTTCATCAAGTTTGGGATGCCGACACCTTTTGTTGGTACTTGGTTGTTGGTGTTAGAGCTAAAAGCTCCCACAGTTTTTGTGCTCGCTGCAACATGTTTTGCATTAAGATGTAAATCAGTGCAATCGGTATACCAGGAAATTGTGCATTAACAAAAGTTCTACTTTGCTTGGAATCCAAAGTGCGATTAAATGCGTTTTTTTAATACATTATTTTTTTCTAATTAATACATGCAATTAATGAGTTAAAGTCCCATCCCTAGTTTTTAGTGTTTTTTTTTTAAAGACACCACTGAGTCCACAGATCTCAAGCTCAAAGGCAGAGAGTTCCAGAGTGTGGGGGCCACTGTTACTAAAGCTCTGTCACTTTTCAGCCTAGTATGATGGACAACCAGCAAGCCGTGATCACATGGCCTCAGGGACCTGCTGGGGATGTATGGATGTAAAAGATCTCTGACGTATGTTGGTGCTTGTCCATGCGGAGCTCCAAATGTCAAGCTGGATCAGCAGGAGTATGACATGCGAGTAATTGGAAGACTTGGTCAGAAGCCTTGCAACAGCGTTCTGAACAACCTCCTGGTTTGATTGATTAATAGGCTGGTGTGAAAAGTTGCTGCTACACCGACCCTCGGCCTGTGCTTTGAGAATTCTGATAGTTAGTTATGTTAGTTATGACTCAGGGGTGTTGATTCATCTAAACTAACATAATCATCCTGCTGTAGCAAGGTTTCTGTAAGGCAGAGTAAATCAATTTGTTGATCAATTATTAAGTCATGTACTAACAGAGACTTGGAAGTGAGAGACCTAATGTCTAATAATCCACATTTCACTTTTTTACTCTTTGGTGCAAATTTGGATAGTGAATTGTTCTTTCTTTGTGATTTTTTAAGTCGTAGTAGTTAGTTAAAGTTGTTTTTTGCTGGTTTTAAGTTTGTTTATTGTCCGATTGGGAACTGACACAGTCTCTGGGGTTTTGGGGGGATGACAGGAGGAGAGAAGCTGCAGAGAGGCATGTAAGACTGCAACTCTGCTTCTTGGTCCTAACTCTGGATAGACATGTCCTTCTCTCCCCATCCCCAGTTGCTTCCCTCCTCCCACCTCATCTCTGGTACCAGTGCCCACTTCTCAATTTTAAATACATGTAGACGTTGAGGGCTCTTAGAAGGGGCCGTGCTGATACCAGCTGCTATCTGGCAGAGAGTCATTGGTACCATGCCCTTCCCATAATTTAAATGCACTTTAGAACAGCACACTGGAACATCACATATGAGCGGGCAGAATGAGTTATGGGGTCTTCACACCCCCGTTCTCTGTTTGCCATCTGGGGCTGGGGGCCCTTACTTAAACGTAAAAAAAACTAATAATAAAGAAATAAATAAAGAAATAATAAAGAAACTATGACAATCAAGTGGACCAGTATGGCAAAAGCTGTAATGATCCACTTAGGAAAGTAAATCTGTTGGGCATTTTTCTTTGCCATCAGACAGTAATTCTGATTCCTACAGTGCAGGACAGGACAGGCCAAAAAAAGAATAAATGACAGTATTCCCTGTTTAAAGTGTTCTTATCAAAGTGTTGAGCATTTGTGAAGGAAAAGTTATTTACATATTTATCTCCTAATCTTTATTTTTTATTTTTTTTTATTTTTCTTTCAACAATTCAGTTAGAAATGCCACAGCTGTCTATTATTCAATCCTTGTTATAAAGATTAAGAGTAATCGTAAGGTCTTACTTGACAGCATTACTGATATTGTTAGCCCTGTGCTACCTGCTGTCCCAGTGTGTTAAAATGAACATTAAGATATTCTTGTTTCTTTATAAGCAGAAAAAAATCAGTGATTAAAAATGTTTTTCCTTTAGCATCTTTGTTGGCTGTTCCTGCTCCAGTTTGACATGTTATATTATTATTTTTTTTTTATCTGTTTCTTAAACTGAGCTGGTTAAATTAGTTGACTCAGTGAAAGCATCCTTCTGCTCGCTTGATGTTTTACACATCTCTGTCCAAAAATCTCTCCATCTATATGTGTCCATGCGCTGACTATAATTAAAACATAACTGGTCTCTGGTCAAGGTCCTACTTATTTTAAGGCTGTCATCCAACCACTTACATAAAGAAATAGCTGAAGTTTGTTTTGTGCTGGTAATGGAAGATCTTGGTTTCCTTGCCGCATTTGCTAAATCTTAAAGTAGGGTCTGCTGGCTAGACATCATAAGAAGCTGAAAACTAAAGGACAAAGAGCTTTTGAAACTTCTAGACTCTGGGCTGTCCCTGTCTAAGATGAAGATCTCTGAATTTGGTGGTCTCTTTTTTAAGACTTGCATTTGGTTAACTTTTCTTTTTCATGTTTCAAGGTGCTATTAAATAACATTTTATTTACTTACTTGCCACGTTGGATCAACCACAAGACTATTTTTTTTCCATATATTTTTATTGAAATTTTTTATAGTACAATACAAACAAATGTTGAACACCCTCTCATTCACACATCCATACATACATCAAACCTGCCTACATCACATTCAAATGTAGAAATGAGCATAGTTCTCACAGTAATACAAAAATACAATGGGATAGGATAGACAAGATTTTTCCTTCCTTCCCTTCTTCTTTTTCTTCTTTTTCATAAATGTCATTCACCTCCACTCCCTAAAATATCCATATATGGCTTCCACATATTCACAAAGTCCCATTGTTTGCCCTTGGCAATATATGTTAGTCTTTCCAGGCCTAGAGAGTCTGCAATTTCCTTCTTCCAGAGTCCCATGGAGGGAGCATCCATACTCTTCCAACATAGCGCAATGGCTCTTCTGGCTTGAAGTAGTCCATAGTCCAGTAATTTAGTTTTTTTTCCCGATTGCTTAAATTCCCTTGGATATATTCCAAGTACACAGAGTTTTCCTTTTAAAGGGATTTTTACCTTAAACACTTTGGACAGATATTTGATAACATCTTTCCAAAAGTCCTGGATTTTAGGACATTCCAACCACAAGACTATTAATTCTTCCTTTATATTGACTAAATAATATAAAAATTAAATTAACAAAACAAAAACACAAAAGAGCTGAGTCCTTGTTGATAACTAATTAACTTGCAGTGTTATCGAGGTCTACCTTTAAACGTAATCTCAAATGACATGTCCTTTAGCTCCTGCCACTGCTCCTTGTTTTTCCCTTATGGGTGGTATGCAAGATTAGTCAACACAGCATGTCAATAAAAGGGAATGGCAAAACAATAAAACCTAACGACTAGACTCAGAAAGTCAAAAAGCTGTCATGTGGTCATTATTACAAACCAACTTGCTCTTATTCATTTTGCTGTATTCCTATTTTTCTTCTGCTGTAGCCTCGCCTCTGTTTCCCTCCTCCTGTCAGTTACAGAGACAATTTCATCTAAATGGCATACACAAGAGTGGAGATGTCATTCTGGGTGGACTGTTTCAAGTCCACTTTTTTTCAAGCGTTGCTGACCTGTCTTTTACCTCACAGCCACAACAGCCTACTTGCCATGGGTAAGTATGTCAGGAAAAAAAGTGAAAACGAAAGCGAAAACCTATTATTGATATGCATCTTATATCTGGTACTCTCTGCATTAATACATTTGAAAAAATGCCTTGTCTTGAATGAAACATCTTCTTTGTATTTTTTTTGCCATTAAAAATCCCTTCAATTGTGGTTTATAACAGTATTTGAGTAACATGTTTTCCAAGTATTCTGTTGTATTTTTCTTTGTTAGTTTTTATGAACTAGGATTTAGGCAGGCACAAACCATGGCCTTTGCTATTGATGAGATCAACAGAAACTCCAACCTGCTG
This sequence comes from Neolamprologus brichardi, assembly GCF_056152115.1. Taxonomy (NCBI): domain Eukaryota; kingdom Metazoa; phylum Chordata; class Actinopteri; order Cichliformes; family Cichlidae; genus Neolamprologus; species Neolamprologus brichardi. Next base: position 26,236,053 of record NC_142117.1, read on the forward strand.
CCAAATGTCACTCTTGGATATACTCTTTATGATAACTGTGTCACACTTGGAATTGGATTCCGTGCAGCATTGTCATTAGCCAGCGGTCAAGAGGAAAAAATTATATTAGATAACAGATGTACTGGAAATCTTCCAGTCATAGGGATTGTGGGTGATTCTTCCTCTACACATTCTATTGCCATTTCCAACGTCTTAGGTTTGTACAGAGTACCCATGGTAAGTGGTCTTCTTAATCTTGTAATAGATACCTTGTATTATTTTGATTTCATAGCAAATATAAAGCCACTTAATAATAGAGCTAACATGATAAAAATAATAAAGGAGTACAGACTTTGGATATTTATACATAATGTGTATTTTTCACAGGTGAGTTATTTTGCCACTTGTTCCTGCCTAACTGACCGTCAAAAGTATCCATCCTTCTTTAGAACAATACCAAGTGATGCTTTCCAGGTCAGGAGCACAATTTCACATTTGTCACTGAATTATTAATGCAACAACAAAAGTATTTTCAGGAATAAAATACCTGTTTTTTAACAGAATGTATAATGATGTAAAAAAAAATTCTACCTGTGTGCTGTGGGAGTTGATCTGCAAATACTGGTATGAAAGATTTGTTTGTCTTTGCGCTCACCTTTTAATTTGTATTTACATAGGTACGTGCTATGATTCAGATTCTAAAGCATTTTGGCTGGACTTGGGCAGGTCTTCTTGTCAGTGATGATGATTACGGACTTCACGCAGCAAGATCTTTGCAATCTGATCTCAGTCTGTCGGGTGAAGGATGCCTGGCTTACTTTGAGATTTTGCCCTGGGACAAAGACATGGATGAACTCAGGAGGATTGTGAATGTGATGAAAAAGTCCTCTGCTCGAGTTGTCATTGTCTTTGCACATCATAGTCGCATAGTAAACCTTATGGAAGAGGTTTGGGTTTAAAACAATTTAATTATTACTAGTTGCAAGAATAAAAATCATTAGACTGTGCAAAACATGTTTTATATGTCTGTGTGAATGTGTAGTAAAAACTAGTCATGTAGAATTAATTTGCATCATGAGCATCTACTGCATCTACTGTAATATTATGTCACTAAAGTAGTTTTGAGCTACAATATCACATTACAGATTTTGTATAATACAATGCACAGGTAGTGAGGCAAAATCTAACTGGCCTACAGTGGATGGCCAGTGAAGCCTGGACAGAAGCTACTGTGCTCCAAACACCTCAGCTCATGCCATATCTGGGTGGAACTCTAGGCATTGCAATTCGTCGAGGAGAAATACCAGGGCTCAGGGAATTCCTCTTACAAATACGCCCTGACCTACATCACAATAACAGCTATGGAAATAGCATGGTGAGAGCTGAACTCTTTCTTATCATATGTCCAAGATGTATATATTTTTATTATTTGTAAAAATCATTTTCAATAAATTTCAGGTGAATCAGTTTTGGGAATTCACATTTAAGTGCAGATTTGCACCAGCTCCAACAGGCTGGGTAGAAGGTAGAGGTACATTATGCACTGGAGAGGAAGATCTGGACAATGTGGACTCTGAGTTTTTGGATATTTCCAACCTCCGGCCAGAATACAATGTGTACAAAGCTGTATATGCTTTAGCATATTCCCTTGATGACATGTTACGGTGCAAGCCAGGAAGAGGACCTTTCCGTGGCCACAGCTGTGCCACATTGCAAACATTGGAACCGTGGCAGGTTTGATATCAAATTGCACTCCATTAAATGAGAAAATCTTTTGCCCTATAATTACTTTCAGAACAGAATGTACACAGTAGAGTAAATACGAAAGACAAACCATGAAAAAGTTTGAATGAGCTAAAAAGATGTTTTCATCCTTCTGAACTGGAGTAATGGTTAATATATTTAGATCTGAGAGATCATAAACCAGTATGCATATACAGCAGTATTAGTGATGTGCAAAAAGAAAAATGAAGAAACCTGCTTTCTGCACCAAATACTTGCTTCTACACTTAAGGAGTTTGTGTCCTGAACATTGTGAAACAAGTTTCCACAGGTGAACGACAGAGATGCTTGGCTTTTAATTCTGTTTGAGAAATTCAGACAGTGAAAGGTGAAAATAAGACAAACCCTTAGCAAGGATTGTCTTTGACATTATTGTTTTTTTTTTCAAAGAATAAGATTGTAAAATGTGAGGTAATATAAGGACATCCACTGTGTAATGATTTCTGTATTGATTTTGAGTTAGATTGTAATAATTTTATATGTTTATATAAAACAGATTTAATGTTATATTTGATTATTTAATACCAGGTGCCACTGTTTGCACTATGAAAAGTAATTTATTTATTATAAATCCCTTTTTAACAGCTTATTTATTATTTGGAAATGGTCAATTTTACCACTCCATTTGGTGATCAAGTGTCATTCGATGAGAATGGTGATGTGGTGCCAATTTATGATGTGATGAACTGGGTGTGGCTCCCTGATGGAAACATTAAAATTCAAACTGTGGGTGAGGTTAAGAGGTCCGCTTTCAGAGGTGAAGAACTCATACTTGATGAAGACAAAATCTTCTGGAACTTTGAATCCAAAAAGGTTAGATATGGTTTTTAGACTTTTATATTTTGGCACATATATGTATTACATAATATATGTAATTCTGGCAGGTAATATTTAATTTCATCCAATAGCCACCTCGATCAGTATGTAGTGAGAGCTGTCCTCCTGGTACCCACATGGTGAGAAAGAAGGAGGAACCCAAATGCTGTTTTGACTGCATCCCTTGTTCTGAGGGAAAAACCACTAACAAGAGCAGTAAGTTTTTATCTTTCACCACTGCATATTTAATTTGATTCATATTAAACATAGTATGTATGATACCATCTTCCCCCTTTTTGTAGATTCCTTGGAGTGCACCAGTTGTCCAGAGGATTTTTGGTCAAACCCCCAGCGTGACCACTGTGTTCCTAAGAAGACAGAGTTTCTCTCCTACCATGAGCCTCTGGGTATTTGCTTGACAGCAACTTCACTGCTGGGAACATTTATATGTGTTATTGTTCTAGGAATCTTTTTCTACCATCGCAGAACACCTATAATACGTGCCAACAATTCAGAACTTAGTTTTCAGCTATTGCTGTCACTCAAGTTGTGTTTCCTTTGTTCACTGCTGTTCATCGGACGACCCAGGCTTTGGACATGCCAACTCAGGCATGCAGCATTTGGGATCAGCTTTGTGCTGTGTGTCTCATGCATCCTGGTAAAAACCATGGTTGTTCTGGCTGTGTTCAAAGCCTCCAAGCCAGGAGGGGGAGCCAGTCTGAAGTGGTTTGGTGCAATGCAGCAGAGAGGAACAGTTGTGTTTCTTACAGCTATTCAGGCAGCCATCTGCACTGCCTGGCTTGTCTCTTCCTCTCCATTTCCACATAAAAACACCTTATACCACAATGATAAGATCATTTATGAGTGTGCAGTTGGGTCCACTGTTGGTTTTGCAGTGTTATTGGGTTATATTGGCATGCTGGCTTTCCTCAGTTTTCTAATTGCATTCCTGGTGAGGAATCTCCCTGATAGTTTTAATGAGGCCAAACTCATCACATTCAGCATGCTGATCTTCTGTGCTGTGTGGGTGGCCTTTGTTCCTGTTTATATCAGCTCACCAGGAAATTATGCAGATGCAGTGGAGGTATTTGCCATCCTGGCCTCAAGTTTTGGACTCTTAATCACACTGTTTGGACCCAAATGTTACATAATCATTTTGAGACCAGAGTTGAACACAAAGAAAGCTATAATGGCTCGCCGCAATGGAACACAAAAGATTTTTCATATACAGTAGAAAACGTCCAGATATTTTTTTTTATTTAAGCTTATACGCAACTAAAAAAAATACATTGTCTAAATAAACAAAGCAATAAATATGGTTTCATACTGTTATGTTATATTCCAGGGTATTTGGTCTTTCTGGAACTGATGTTCACTAAGAAACATATAGTGGGGCAAAACCGTATTTAGTCAGCCACCAATTGTGCAAGTTCTCCCACTTAAAAAGATGAGAGAGGCCTGTAATGTTCATTATAGGTATAGCTCAACTCCCTCCAGCTTTGGACAACAACAACAAGAACCCCCACTCCCCTTCCCGCACACACTAACTCACTTCTTCCTGCATCACAACCAAACATGTATCTTAAAGAAACAACAACAGTGCACAGAGATAGCCAACCTAACACAGTAAAATAACCTTTAACCTTTTTACCAAGGTTAAAGGTTGGTAAAAAGGTTAAAGCCCCCCCCCCCCCAACTTGTTGTTGGGGGGGCCTTTAACCCTCTGTGCAGGCTCATGGGGGCTTTGAACGCCTACCCTAGAGAAAGAGGTAGGCGTTAAAATCCAGAGGGATTGTCCTCTATAGCAGCGGTCCCCAATCTTTTTTGCACCACGGACCGGTTTAATGTCAGACAATATTTTCATGGACCGGCCTTTAAGGTGTTGCGGATAAATACAACAAAATAAAATTCTACGACCAAGATAAAAAACTGTTGTATTTTGTAGATATAATATTAAAAGTCTGTAATTGTGTAACTTTATTAGCAGTGTCCTCCTGATAAGTGCCAACAACACTGAGAGTAACATTCTTGTCATGGTCCCTGTGCTTGGCCCCGCAAGGCTACGTGTTTATTGTTTTGCTCTCTCCCTCCCTAGTCGCTTTGCCTGGGCGGAGCTCACTGTGGGCTTCCGCTTTTGGCCCACGCACCTGTTTCTCATTATGCTGCTGTGTGTTTGGCATTTAAGACCGGGACAAAGATCCTCTCACCGCTGGATGATTGTGCGAGGCACGTTAGTGATCCACCCGAGCCCTCGTGAACGTTCGATTAGTGTTAGTTTGTGACTTCGTGTAACCACCCTCTTCTGTGTGCAGTTTCCTGGACCTGTGACCTACCCGCTGCTTGGGACGTGCGTGAGTTGGAGTGAGAAAGTGGAGTACGAGTGTGAGAGAGCCTTCCCTTTCCCAGACTTCCACTTTTGGACCATTAGATCCCTGGTTTTCCCCCACTGTATATACTGTGCACCTGGTGACTGTGTAAATAAACCTGTGTTTGAACTGAGAATCCCCGTTTGCACCTGAGTCCCCTTTACCACACGTGACAGAATCATCCAGCCACAAATTGGACTCAGCAGATTCAGTGGCTTCAACCCACACTCTCGCCACATTGGCAGCTATGATGGAGTGTCATGACCAAATGTTTGCTCCTATTCGAGAAGAACTTGTGAACTTCAAGCAGGCTGTGGCCCAGCGAACATCTCTGGTGGAGAATCCACCGGCTGCCACACCCCTGCAGGAGACACCAGTACCTACTGTAAGTGCCATACCATCTGCTCCTGCACCTGTCCTGTTAGACAGATTTCTCCCTACACCCAGAGCATTTTCTGGGGAGCTCGGTAAATGTGCTGGTTTTCTCACTCAATGTTCTCTGCAGTTCCGTCAGTAGCTGCAAGTTTTTTCTAACGATGGTGCTAAGATTGCTTATATTGTACAGTTACTACACACTGACATGGGCACAGGCAGAGGCCAGCGCCCAACGCACAGAGCCCAGTGTTGGAGGATTATTCCACTGATTTTTTTTACCTTGGCTGAGCAGACAGGGTTGGTGCAAGAGGCACTCAAAAGCGCATTACTCACCAACATCAATGATGAACTCAAAGATAAACTAAGGCTTCGTGAATTGCCTTCTTCCCTACATGCCCTCATGACACTGTGTTTACGGGTGGATGATCGAGTATGTGCGCACCGGAGTACATGTGCACGTGTGGGTTACGAACCTCTGGGGCTTCACGGAGCCTCCACAGAGGCTCAAGGGCTGCGCAAGTCTGACCCCAGTGAAGAGGAGGAGGAACCCATGCAGATGCTCTCGGCTTTCGCCCGCGCAGCACCAACACTGTTTCATCGCCGGTGAGTGCGTTTATTGCAACCACAAGGGCCATTCAGTTTCCATCTGCCCAACACTGGCAAAAGGGCGCGCCAACCAGTAATAGAGATGGTGGGCAACCTGGCGAGTAGTAACTCTCTCCCCATACTTCTCTTGCTGGCTAAACTTTCTGTTCAGATTGTCACCCGTTCTCTCTCTGTTCTCGTGGACTCTGGAGTGGAGCAAAATTTTATTGACACCTCTCTCGCTACTAAATTAAATATCTTGCTAGAAGCACTGCCAAACCCTTTTCATGTTCACACACTGTCAGGTCAGCGTCTACCCGATATAGCCCATGTTTCGGAACCACTTTCCCTCTCCCTTTTGGGAGCAGATTTGTTTTTCCGCGTTTAGGGCACTACTCACACCACTTTTCTTAGGCTATCCCTGGCTAGTGCACCACAACACACAAATTGACTGGGAAAAGGGGAAAATTACGGGGTGGAGTCATAAGCATTGTCTTCCATCCCACTACTGAACACGGATGCGTTGCCCGACTCTTAGGACCTTTCAGCAGTCCCGCGGATTTATCACGACTTAGGGGAGGTCTTTTGCAAAGATCGGGCGCGCTCGCTCCCTGCTCACCGCCCGTATGATTGTGCTATTTATCTTCTCCTCAGAGCTCCACTGCCTTCCAGCCGGCTTATTTCCCCTTTTGAAACCTTGGATCACTGGATTTCCCCCACTGTATATACTGTGCACCTGGTGACTGTGTAATTAAACCTGTGTTTGAACTCAGAATCCCAGTCTGTGCCTGAGTCCCCTTTACTACACTTGACAATCCTCCTCTCTGCCCCTTAATGCTTTTTGTTCGCTATGGTAACACGTAAATATTTATTTCAAAATAAGACACAACTACAAAACAAATACAAAAGTACAAGAAAATATATAACTCACCATAATGCTCAATCAGTGAGAGCCCTGTGCTTGTTTCTCTGCAACGAGATGGTCCCCCTTGGGCGTAATGGGTATGCTGAGTCTGCTCCTTGTTTTCATAGCTGTAACTGCAGAAAACCCCACTTCACACATATATGTCGGAAATGGCAACAGGGTTTTTAGTGCTGTTGTGGCAATCTGCCACTTTGTTCACTGGGTATTCTGCCACGATTTTTATCCAGAATACCGGCAAAGTTGACGGCTCGAACGTACTTTTAAGGCTGACAGATTTCCAACAGTTGATCTTCTTCTTGCAAAGACATACTGGATTCACCCGGTTTATTGACAAATGGGTTGTGGATTCATTCCTTGTCAGTTTGTTGGTCTTTTGTGATTGGGGATTAGCGCTCGAACCCTTTTAAAAGCCAAGACAGGTGATTGTGTACTAGCTGGGAGAAAGAGCGCTCAGGCTGAGTCTCTTCCTAAAATCCTGCCAATGTTTGAAACATGTCAATTATGCCTCTGTTTACGCGTCGTCTCCACAAATCCAGTTTGGCTTTAACCCTCTCAGGCTCAAATTAAGTTTGTTGTTGCTAATGCACAACCAAGTCCTGCAGTGGTACTTCTGAGTAAAAAAAACTCATAAAATATGTATGTGGGGTAATCAGGTTGTTAGTTTTTAACTGTTGCAAATTGGCAAAGCCTGCCTCGAGAGGGTTAAATTCAGCTACCTTATCTGGCAACTTGAAGACAGTTTTCATTTTCCCCTAAAGGAACAGATTGAGTTCATTTCGTAGGCTGAATACATTGCATAAGTAAGCGAGTTTTGCAAACCACTCCTTGTCACTGAAATGTGCTGCCAGCGGTGACTTCTTTTCTGAGAAAAATCTCTGCAGCGGCTCTTGTAATGTACCAGAAGGTCATCCAGGTAGACCAGACACCATTGCCATGGGACACCAGCCAGCACACTGTCCATAATCCTCTCGAAGGTGGCAGGGGCGTTGCAAAGACCAAAGCTCAGGACTTTGAACTGCCATAGTCTCCTGTTGGTGCAGAAGGCTGTCTTCGGTCTGGACTCAGGGCACAGTTCCTGCCAGTAGCCACTTAGCAGGTCCAGGGTAGGACCAGGGTAGGACCAGGGTAGGTCCAGGCGTACTGCACGCCAGCCACCCAGGCAGCATAAGGTACACCGAGGTCTCCCACCTTAAACTGGAACATTCCCCTCCCTCTAATTGGGGCCAGGTCACCAGTCACAGTTCTAAGTTCCACATTACTTGGTTGCACAGCTCCAGTTGGGACGATATCAGGTCGGACCAGTGTTGCATTGGACCCCGTGTCCAGGAGGGCCATACAGGACACCCCTGCAATCGTCACCGGAACATGGCAAAAGTCACCAGCCTGGGTCCAGCCCACAGCAACGACTGCACTGGGTGGTAATGGAGGTGGTGTGGGGGTGTCGGTCTCCCTGGCCTTTGTACTCCCACCTACATGGTCCCTTGGCCACTTCCCGTGGCGTCCTGCGTTTTTATGTTCGCCGCAGCTTTCTGGGTGCCACCATGTTTGTTTACATCACGTGACAGCGCGCCATGCGACGACAACTCTGTCCCGCTGAAACCATGGTCATGGCGCGAAAAGATTAATCAATAGAAAAGAGTCTAGTCAAACCTGGAGAAAATCCAGCCTCACTTATGGATTTACACTATATTTACACTTTTACATTTACACTATAACACAGACAAATTTACATTTACACAAGAAAGATATGTACAAGTTATACATACACCTGCATACATACGGATACACCCATGCATACACACACGCACATACATACATACATACATACATATATGCATGCGTACATACACACACGTTTCCACATACACATTGAGTGTGTGTGTGTGTGTGTGTGTGTGTGTGGGGGGGGGGGGGGGGGGGGGGTAAATATTGCTACAATAAATACAGTTTAAAGAGGTAGGAATGTTGGTTGCATTAAAGTATACACAGATATACAGTTTATGAAAAAGGTGTAATGCCCATGGGTGTTTTATCCTCCAATCACGGTGGAGGTAGGGCATGTTTGACAGACTTCTATTGAGTCTGTTTGTCTTCATCTTGATGGACCTGTAGCGTTTACCAGAGGGGGGGGGGGGGGGGGGGGGGGGTACAGGTCTGCCAGTATAAATGTCTCTTAGGAGGATTAGTCCGGGTTCGTAGGGGTGCTTGAAATCCTTAAAAATGCTTGAATTTTAATGTTGTATTTTCAAGGTTTGAAAAGTGCTTGAATTTCAGATGTGGTGCTTAAAACTGTATTTCCTTCACCACAAATAATTGATTGAATCTGACAAATCTGATTGAATAGTTTTCTTATCAGATAGAGAAATAAAATGAGTCCCAAAATGTACAAGCAAAATTTCCCCGCCTGGGCTGCCTTGCGCCTCTGTCTGTTTCAACATGTGACCCCACCCCTCCCTCGGACAGTCGGTGATGAGTGCACTAACATACCTGTAGGTTGCTGTTTTAATGAGTGTTTGATGGAAAACGACAATGGTGGAGTTTGCGCTCTCTAGTCACATGATAGGTGAGTCCTAGTAAATAATTTTCCAGTACGTGTACATTACACGTGCTATTTTTTCAAAATTATGATTATTATTTTGCTAGCTATTAAACTCGCTGGAGAAATGATTGAAATGCACTGAGTGTGATGCAGTATGGCAGCGTTATTATGGAATATGTTGTGAACTTAGCTAACATTCCTTAGCAGTAATATGAGTTAATTTACTCAAGTGAAAGCTTTAAACATTAGCCCGATACATAACTAGCCAACTTAAGGCTTTCTGAGTAACCCTCTAGGGTCGACGGACCCAGAGTCTCCATTTCAACTTGGGTGGAACGTGCGGACTTCAAACTATATACCAGGTTTTAAATTGTGTTGATAGGCCACGTAAAACCGATGTTTTTTTTTTTTGGAATAAAACAGTGGCATTTACTCTAGGAAGAAACGGTAAAAACTGTGTTTTCTAGGGAGAGCGCTAGCAAACATGCTTTGCTTGTGAGTGAAAAAAGAAAAAGAAAAAACACTCCTTCCCTATTGGTCGAAAAATGTACCATGTCGACCAATCAAAAAATGATATGGCAATATGTGGCATTTGGTTGTTTGGGAAGAGGGGGAAGTTTTAGGAGTGACTGGCGAGAGAAAGTGAGTGAGCGAAAGAGAGAGAGAGTTTTGGTACGTGAGAGATTTGTGACGTTTACCGTGTTTGGAGTCTCAAGTTAGTGTGTTGTCTAGTGTAGTTATTGTGTAGTGTATTCGTTGTTTTGTTTTGTGTGTCAGTTCTACTAGTGAATGTCATAGTTGCTGCAAAAAAGCCACCAAAGGCAGATTGCAGTGTAAACGTTGTCCTCACATGGAAAACAGGAGTGACACACCTGCTGTCAGACCTGCAGGATTTATCCCTGCGCTGTTCTCATCTATGTTATAGTGGACACAAACTATTTTTTGGAGTTGCATAAATAATTTGTGTGCCTTCTTATTTGATGCAGAACACCTGATTGTTCTGTAAATTGTTTGAAATGGTTATATAAAAAACGTCTGAGCCTTGGCTGCATTTTTAGGTAAATAGTACCATATAACTTTGTTGTTGCAAAACTTGTGCATATTTTTTTAAAATGTACAATTTCTATTTGCATTTCAAGTTATGAAAATTATCTGTTAAACATGTTTGTGTTTCTACTCGTAATTTTGTCTGAATTTAGATAAATTGTGTATGCATGTAAAGTATGTCCAAACGAGAAAATAAGAGATTGGCAAGATAAACAGTTTTTAAGGTTGAGATATAGAGGCCAAATCAAAAGTAGTCAAAAACGGCCAATTATACCCTGGACCCCAGAGGGTTAGAGGCTAAAAGCAAAGTTGTCACCAAATACTGTTTATATTTGTGTGTATTGCTGCACTTTTTTAAAGTGTTAACTTGGTGCCTTTGGGTGAAATAATGGTAATATGATCCATATGGTCACAAAGAATAGCCACTTGTTTCTGTGCTACCAAAGTTCCCCGGCTTTCATTCAAAATGTGTTTATCGTCAGCACCTACACATTAAACTACTTAAACATTATTGTAAACGACCACGGCAGACCCAGTGGCATTTTAATCAGTCTTTATTAATACTTGACGGTTGCTGTCCAAAATACACACAGAGCTGCAGCTCTCCCGCTGCCAGCTCAACGTACCAACCACAATAACCACACGCAGTATTTAAGTAGGCGGGGCATGATTGCGGATGCCATGCAGGTGCGTCTGCCCTCCCTGCACGGCACCGCAAGCCACGCCCCACCACATACACCCATCGCCGACTGAGGCCGGGGAGCCATCCGGCCGAACCTACTCCCCACCCCCCGCGAGCGGGGGAGAGACCGCTCCACGTTCCCAGCTCCAGGTCCAGCGACAGGGGGGTGTGAGTTCAGGTGGTCGCCCGCTCCAGCGGCGCTGGCAAAGCTGGTCCGGAGGTCAGCCGCGTGGCAGGTGGTCACGGCTCACAGGTGACTGGGCCGACCTAAGATCAATTGGCGCGCCGGCCTCTGGTGGAGATGAGGCCGGTCTGGTGGAGATGAGGCCGGTCTGGTGAGCACGCCGCCCTCAGACTTGGCGGGGCCGCCACATAGCTTGCCCTCCGGCCGGGCAGGCGCAGACCTTCGCGCACCTCCTCAAACACCGGCATGTGCGCTCTCCCCGTGCTGACCTCCGGCTCGGGCTGGGCAGGTGGGTGAGCTGGTGGTGGGCCCAGCAGTTGCTCCACGTACCTCCTCCGGGGAGCAGGAATGGGCGCAGGCCCCTGCCGGGCACAAGTCCTCCCACCCGCGGAGTGGGGATGGGTGCAGCAACAGGCTGGTCCCTGGCTGGTCACAACCTGGGGGCCGGCACGGGCGCCTGAACAGCTCGGATCTCCTCCACCCCATTGCAGTTGGGGAGCGCCGCTGGGGGTGGTGGCGGTGTCGGGCAGGACCGGATCAGCGCCGCCAGGTGCTCCATCCTCTACAGGTGACGCTCAGTCTGGTCCTGCAGCTCTTCCCGCCGGCGGCGCCACATTGCTGCCTGCTCCTGCTGCGTGGCCACCAGCTCGGCCACCATTTGCACCAGCTCCTCCCTCTGCTGGCCCAGTCCTGGGTCTGCCGTGCCTCCCAGACCCAGTGGCATCTTAATCATTCTTTATAAATACTTGACGGTTGCTGTCCACAATACACACAGAGCTGCAGTTCTCCCGCTGCCAGCTCAATGTACCAACCACAACAACCACACGCAGGACCCACTACAGTATTTAAGTAGGCATGATTGCAGATGCCATGCAGGTGCGTCTGCCCTCCCTGCATGGCACCGCAAGCCACGCCCCGCCACAATTATAAATGGCTTCAAGCTCACACTGAGGCCTGTGGGGCACTATCAGCCACTGAGACAGTACACACATTTATATGTGTATTTGTATATGAATATTTCATACTTTAAGGCTGCCTGTTTATTTAAGGGAGATGAACAAAATACATTAGAATTGTACATAAACTTATCACAGGTGATAAATTCAATAGATTTTAAGTAGATGCTTGTGCATTCTTAAAGTCTGTCGAATTGAACTATGTGATCTGTTCAAAGCCTCTCCCAGTCAGTGCTGTTCTCCATGCCTGTCTGTCTGTACATGATGTTATTAGCACAGACACTTTAAAGGTGATCATTTAGGACTTCAGCAATAATACCGACAGCAATGTAGTTAGCAATAAAACAGTTTTATTGGGAATTAACTTAAAAAACAAACAAACAAACATCTGTCTCCTATTTCTTGTCACACAGGAAAGAAGCATCAATATCTGATGAGAAGACTTATTTATTTCTTTTTTGGGTTTTTTTCAACAGGAGAAGAATATCTCTAACAAGTTGATTTGTTCACATTTTCACATCTTAATTTTTAAGTGAAATGTGCATTTTGAGTTTTGCAGTATTTTTGTGTGGTGCATTTTTCTGTCTTAACAAAAGGGGAAGAAATGTGTTTAAGTTCACCTAGGATGATTTGTTTTAATTTTCACATTCTTACTGAGGTAATGCGAATTGAAACATGCATTCTTTTTTTTTTGGGGGGGGGGGCTGGAAAAGCTTGAAAAGGCATATGAACCCTGATTAGTGAGGTGCCAATTGCCTGCTCTGCTGCCTTCACCACGCGCTGCAGTTTCCTCTTGTCCTCCGCAGTGCAGCGGTTGAACCAGAGTGTGTAGCAGTAGGTCAGAAGACTCTCGATGGTGGAGCAGTAGAGGTTTACTAGCAGTCTCTGAGGTAACTGGGTCTGAGGCAGTTTCCTGAGAAAGTACAGCCTTTGTTGTGCTTTCCCTACCTGGTGGGAAATGTTTGCCGAGATGTGGACTCCGAGGAACTTAAAGCTTTCTACCCTTTCTACCTCCTCCCCACCAATGTAGAGGGTAGAGTGCTCAGATCGCTTTGTTCTTCTGAAGTTGATTACCATCTCCTTGGTCTTGGCTGTGTTCAGATGCAGGTTGTTGTTTTCACACCATTGCTTCAGATGCTGAACCTCTTCTCTGTAGGCTGATTCATTGTTGTTGTCGATCAGTCATATGATCGTGGTGTCATCAGCAAATTTTATAATGATGATACTGGTGTGGATTGGAGAACAGTCATGGGTGAAAAGTGAGTATAAGAGGGGACTGAGGACACACCCCTGTGGGACACCTACATTCAGAATGAAGGTGGAGGCGGTGTGTGCTCCCATTCTGAGTACAAATAGTTCTATTAAAAATACTCCAGTAAAAGCTGAAGTACTGATTCAACTTCTTAAGTAAAAGTGAAAAACTACAGGCATTGAAATGTACTGGAAGTAAGAAAGTAAAAATTAGCTTTTTGGAGTAGGTTTCTATTTCTGTGCAAAGCTAAGTGAACCTTGTGCTATATTAACATAATGATAAATTATATCAGTGATGGGGATACAAACTTTAGACTTTTCAAGACATGTTGAGGAGGTCATTTAGCCATTTAAATCAGCTGTGTTGGATCACGGACACATCTAAAACCTGCAGGACACCAGCCCTTGAGGCCGGTGTTGGACACCCCTGGTTTATGCTGTCTTTTGTCTAGATGGTACAAAGCTGGTATGAAGGTGGAATCTAAGCATCTTCAGCTAAAAATCATTAGAATCTTTGCTACACTTGATGTAACCTAACTCCCACCATGAAACCACAGCCACCGTGTGCCAGTCACACATTGTTCTTTACTTTAAACCCATCAAGGTACAACAAACTAACCAGTTTATCCTTTTATTTAGTATTTTCATGCAGCCTTTAAATAGCAGTCTGTCTACCTTAGTTTGAGTTACAACAAGTTTGCACAATATGAAAAAACATAATGTCACATATACAGATCTGAGTGCGTGTTTAGGATTTTCCACTCTGGCCTGGACCTGCGGTGTTCGCCCCTCTGGGGTGGAGCTTTGGAGACCACGCTTGCCTCGACCATCTGTTCCTCATCACCGATAATCAGCAGGTGTATTTAAGATCAGCATCCCCACCAGTTCTTTGCCAGTTTCTCAAGTACCTTGTGGTGGTAACAGGTCTCACAGTAATTCCTTGTTTTTGGGTTATGTTTACCTTGTTCTCCTCTCATTTCATGCAGTCATGCCATATTTCCATACCACACTTACCTTCCTTGCTCACCTCTGGACAGTGATCTCAAACTAAGGTTTTCTTCCAGTCTTGCACCACACTTCTCAGGATTTGCAACTACTCACCAACTTTGCCTGCCTGTCCTCCTGTCCAATGGCTCCGCTAACAAAATGGAACTTAGGTTGGGTATTGCATTTGCCCGGACATTCATTTGGAAAGACCCCCTTCTCTTAACTCAATCGCGTGCAAACCCAAGTAAGCCACAGTCCACACCAGTATTGCTCTCCCTTGTTCCAAATTGCTCATATCAGTAATCTCCCTCTCCTCTGTTTCAGTGCCTTTGTCCTCTGAGGCTTGCCATTACGCACAGACACTCCCCATGGCAGTTCCTGTGCTCACTGATTCATGTCATTGTAAAGAAAAAAATTGTGTAAAATCCTATTTTGCCTCCATTATTGTGTCTTGCACTTGGGACCACACTGCAATCTGGCCACCTGGCCGTGACACAGGCCAAATAACTGATTTAAAAACATGAGAACTTGCATGGATGCTTCAAATTTCCAGTTTATCAAATACCACTGAGCAGTTCTTATTTTTAAATCTAACTTCTCTTTTTCTGCTACTGTCCTGTCTTTCTTATTCATCTTTCTCCCTCTCTGAGTGAAGTTAGCTCTCTTTCTTTCCCTGTGAAATACAGCAGCTGGAATTTTAGCAACACACTGTGAGACAGACTGCACACAGTTTGTGTGTTTGCTGATGTTTGTTGTGCTGATAGAAATGCTGCATTTGAAATAACCTCCCACTTAAAAAAGTAACCCTCTTTATGCTCACTCCTCTTCAGTAGGGCTAGCTAGATGCTGAACTTACAACTTATGGACACCTGCAGTCATTCCAGTATTGTGGCAAAAACAAACAAACAAACAAAAGAACACAGTCTCACTTTTCACAACTGGCTTTGGTGCACATTATCTCTTTTTATGCAACATCCTATGGTGATAAACAAATGGGAGTGCCATTCATGTTTTACTGTTTAGGCTCCAAACAGTTTGATGTATCAAGACTCACGAAATAACTCGACTGAAATGCGTCATATTAAAAGTAATGAGCCTTTTTTAAAAATGTAAGGATTAGAAAGTACAGACATTTGTTTAAAAATGTAAGGAGTAAAAGTAGTCAGAAAAACTACTCAAGTAAAGTACAGTGTAAAGTACCAGGACCCAACACACCATTCTTCAAGTTTTTATTGATTTTGCACACATAACTTTCAAGGTTCAGCACCCACAACAACCAACTTTTCAGCTGGCTGCACACACCTCACTATAAGAAGGAAAAACCTCATTTGATCATCTCCACCTGTCCCTCCAGCCTCCCTGGCACCGCCCCTTGAGCTCACTGCACTGACCCGTCCTTTCAGCTGCGCCAGAGACCACACCTCCGCCACATACAGATACCTGAAAATTGTACTAAGTACAGTAACTAAGTATTTGTACTTTGTTACGTCTCAAATCTGAAGGCTAGACAGGTTCAGCTGTACCCCAAGCCTATGAAATGAGCCTATGCTTTTGATAAAGCATATAGTTAGAGCTGGACCAGAAGACCCTGAATGCTCCGTTGGTTATGCTGCAATAAGTGTAGGCTGCTGGGGAATTCCCAGGATGCACTGACTACTTCTTCTTCAGTCATCTTTTTTATTTGCTATGTGTTTATACAGCTCTCTGCTTTTAATTATTAGTTGCTATTAACTCCCTAGCTCTCTTCCACAGTGTGTCTTTGTCCAATCTTCCTCTCCCAGCCCCAATCAGTCATAACAGATGGCTGCCCTTCCCCGAGCCTGGTTCTGCTGGAGGCTTTTTCATGTTAAAAGGTAGTTTTTCCTTCCCAATGTCACCAAAGCACTTGGTTATATGGGGTCATATGATTGTTGGAGTTTTTACTGTTTCCTTTGTATTATTATAAGGTCTTTACCTTACAATATAAAGCACCTTGAGATCACTGTTATGATTTGGTGCTACATAAATAAAACTGAATTAAATTGAACTGAATTGAATATAATTGAATTAAAAAGACCTCAATGAGACTTTCACAATGAAAATTGTTGTACATGAATTATATATGCTTTCTCAATGTACATATTGCATGGTGGTGGAACTACAAGAATATTCATTGTGCCTTTATAGCAGATGATAAATGTAAAACTTGATAGTAACAACATACAAAAAGTAAACTCAGTTCTTTTGAGACCTAATTTTTTCACAGTATTGCCTAAGTCTGCCATACAAAAGCAATCTCAACTGAAATGTATTTTAGGCCCTGCCCCTACTCTTTCAATTTCCCTAATGGGTGGTGTGAAAGAATTACCAACACTGCATGCAAATAAAAAGGAATAGCAAAGCAATAAAACCTAATCACTAGGCTCAGGAATCAGGAAGCTGTCATGTGGTCATATTTGCTAACTATTTTTTTCTTACTTATTTTGGTGTATTCCTTTTCTTCTGCTTCATGTTCTTCTCTGTTTCCCTCCTCCTGTCAGTTACTTGGAAAGTTTCATTTGAATGGAATGCACAAGACTGGAGATGTGATTTTAGGAGGACTATTTCAAGTCCACTTTTTTTCAAGCATTCAGGACCTGTCTTTTACCTCACAGTCACAGCAGCCTGTTTGCCATGGGTAAGTCTGGGATGTATATCTGGGGAACAAAAAAAAAGAAGAACAAAAAACAAACAGACAGTGAAATCAATGGAAGGGAAATATGAGTAGTGTAATTTATATCTCTAAATTACACTTAAAAAATAGTAATGTTAAAAGATGCACATATATCTTGAGTAGTTCATATTCTTTATTTATTTTTTTCATTAAATATTACTATAATTACTTCTATTAAGTTATTTAGTCAGCATTTACAGAATCTTTGTAATATGTTTTCCATGTTTGCTATATTTTTAATAGTAATCTTTCTTGTTTCTTAGTTTTGATGTCTTAGGATTTAGGCAGGCACAAACCATGGCCTTTGCTATTGATGAAATCAACCGAAACTCCAACCTGCTACCTAATTTGACTCTGGGATACACTCTTTATGACAACTGCCTTGAACTTGGAATAGGATTCCGTGCAGCACTGTCATTAGCCAGTGGTCAAGAGGAGAAAATTATATTAAATAATAAATGTGCTGGAAATCCTCCAGTCATAGGGATTGTTGGTGATTCTTCCTCTACACGTTCTATTGCTATCTCCACTGTCTTAGGTTTGTACAGAGTGCCAATGGTAAGTTTTCTACTCATCTATGTAATAGTTCTTCTATTATTTAGATTTTATTGGAAATTTAATGTCACTTGTAAAAACACACTGCAAAAACAACTGACAAAGCTAAAGAAAACAAAGGCTTTTAGTAGTTCTAAAATATTCAGTCTGTATCTTTCACAGGTGAGTTATTTTGTCACATGTTCCTGCCTGAGTGACCGTCAAAAGTATCCATCCTTCTTTAGGACGATCCCAAGTGATGCTTTCCAGGTGAAAATATATCAGAAAAATTAAAATAGAAAGACTAAAGTGATTTTCAAGAAGAAAATTCCCATTTAACAACATAATACATAATGACATAAACATATTAAAATCATATTTTGTGTATATACAGCTATATTCTGTTTTGTTCTTGTATAGAGAACATAGCTAAATTGCTGTCAGTGGTGATGACCAAATACTGATATAAGTAAATGAATTTAATCTATATTCACTTAGGTACGTGCTATTATTCAGATCCTAAAACACTTTGGCTGGAGTTGGGCAGGTCTGCTTATCAGTGATGATGATTATGGACTTCACGCAGCAAGAGCCTTTCAATCTGAGCTGAGTCTGTCAGGTGGAGGTTGCCTGGCCTATGTTGAAGTTTTGCCCTGGGACAAAGACACAGATGAAATAAGGAGGATAGTGGATGTGATTAAAAAATCCACAGCTCGTGTGGTCATTGTCTTTGCACATGAGAGTCATATGATCAATCTTATGGAAGAGGTTTGGATTTTAAAACAATTTTGTTTTTACAAGTTACAAAAATCATGTATAATATCTTTGAACAAGTACAGATAAATAATCCCCTAAAGCTAGTCTAGGAGATAAGCAATTACTTTACTGACATTGTAATGTCATTAATATATCTGCAACTTACAATTTCACTTTATAAATTTGTTGTAATACAAATCACAGGTAGTGGCACACAATTTAACAGGGTTGCAGTGGATGGCCAGTGAAGCCTGGACAGCAGCTGCTGTTCTACAAATACCTCAACTTATGCCATACCTGGGTGGTACACTGGGTATTGCAATTCGTCGAGGAGAAATACAAGGGCTCAGGGAATTCCTGTTACAAGTACGTCCCAATCTACCCCACAGCACTAGCTACGGAAGAAGTATGGTGAGGGAACCCTTTACTGTGTGTACTTGCAAGAATTATATATTTTCATAATATATTTTCATTATTTGTGACAAACTGTTTTAAATATATTTCAGGTTACTCAGTTTTGGGAATTTACATTTCAGTGCAGATTTGCACCACCTCCAACAGGTTGGGTGGAAGGTGGAGGAGCAATATGCACTGGAAAAGAAGATCTAGAAAATGCAGACACTGAATTCTTGGAAATTTCCAACCTCCGGCCTGAGTACAATGTGTACAAAGCTGTTTATGCTCTGGCGTATTCCCTTGATGATATGCTGCAGTGCAAGCCAGGAAGAGGGTCTTTCAGTGGGGACAGCTGTGCCACATTACATACACTGAAACCATGGCAGGTGTGATATCAGTTTACACTCCACCGATGACCTAATTCTTTTACTCTATAATTACTTTCAGAACAGAATTTACACTGCAGGATTCAGTACAATGCCATGAGAAAATCTCTGCTGAAAATAGCTAAATGAATTTTCTGTACTCAGGACTGAAAGTAATGTTTAATGTCTTTAATTAATTAATAATAATAATTAACATATATAAATATACAAAATTTTTAGTGAAGTGACTTGTTTGATTTTGAGTCAGAATGTAATGAGTTCATATATACAAGTATAATAGATCTTATTTTATTATTAAGTAGCAGTTCCACACAAAACTAATGAATTTCATATACATTCCTTTGTAACAGCTTGTTTATCACTTGGAAAAGGTGAACTTCACCACTTCATTTGGTGATCAAGTGTCATTTGATGAGAATGGCGATGCATTACCAATTTACGATGTGATGAACTGGTTGTGGCTCCCTGATGGAAGCACTAAAGTTAAGAATGTGGGTGAGGTAAAGAGGTCAACTTTCAAAGGTGAAGAACTCATACTTGATGAAGACAAAATATTCTGGAATTTTGAATCCAAAAAGGTTATATATAATTTTTGTAGACTTATACTGTACATGTGATAAAAGTAAAATAACATTGTAAGATGTAAGATGTAATTTTTTTTAATGTAGCCACCTCGATCAGTATGTAGTGAGAGCTGTCCTCCTGGTACCCACATGGTGAGAAGGAAGGGGGAACCCATGTGCTGCTTTGATTGCATTCCTTGCTCTGAAGGAAAAATCACTAACACGAACGGTACATATTATTCTTTCTGCATGACATATTTGTTGTTCATAATAATGAAATATTTAATTTCATTATTATGAAAAATAATATGCATTTCACCAATGTTCCCTTTTGTATCAGACTCCTTGGAGTGTACGAGTTGTCCAGAGGATTTTTGGTCAAACCCCAAGCGTGACCACTGTATTCCAAAGCAGACAGAGTTTCTCTCCTACCATGAGCCTCTGGGTATTTGCTTGACAGCAACCTCATTACTGGGCACATTTGTATGTGCTGTTGTTCTAGGGATCTTCATCTACCATCGCAGAACACCCATAGTGCGTGCCAACAATTCAGAACTTAGTTTCCAGCTATTACTGTCACTCAAGTTGTGTTTTCTGTGTTCACTGCTGTTCATTGGACGACCCAGGCTTTGGACATGCCAACTCAGACATGCAGCATTTGGGATCAGCTTTGTGCTGTGTGTCTCATGCATCCTGGTAAAAACCATGGTTGTTCTGGCTGTTTTCAAAGCCTCCAAGCCAGGAGGGGGAACCAGTCTGAAGTGGTTTGGTGCAATGCAACAGAGAGGAACAGTTTTGTTTCTTACATCTATTCAGGCAGCCATCTGTACTACCTGGCTTGTCTCTTCCTCTCCAACTCCACATAAGAACACCTTATACCACAATGATAAGATCATTTATGAGTGTGCAGTTGGGTCCACTGTTGGTTTTGCAGTGTTATTGGGTTATATTGGCTTGCTGGCTTTCCTCAGTTTTCTAATTGCATTCCTGGTGAGGAATCTCCCCGACAGTTTTAATGAGGCCAAGCTCATCACATTCAGCATGCTGATCTTCTGTGCTGTGTGGGTGGCCTTTGTTCCTGCTTATATCAGTTCACCAGGAAAACTTGCAGATGCAGTGGAGGTATTTGCCATCTTGGCTTCAAGTTTTGGACTCTTGATCACACTGTTTGGACCCAAATGTTACATGATCCTGTTGAGACCAGAGATGAACACAAAGAAAGCTGTTATGGGCCGTGGCATTGAGTCATAAAAAAGTCTATTTCAATAGAAAGAAGAAGTAATTATTTCTTTTTCATGCAGACAGAAAAACAAATAAATAAAATGATACACATAAATAAGATAACATTCCTTTTAAATCTCTGTGCTGATGTTACATGACTGCAAATGTACAAAATTATGTTTTCCAGGCGGCTTTCTTTTTTTTTTTCAACATGTAGTTGAAGTACAAAGTAATCATAGTGAAACTTACATACTTTGCATGTAAGTAATATTGACTCCATGATGTATTGAAATTTAACCTCAATTTAAAGGCACTGATTTTTTACTTTATTTAATAGGGAAAAAAACAATATTGTTCCCATAAATGTACAATAATTAGTGTTCAATTACATCTTCCAACAAATCTCTGTATTCTGAACATTCATGAAATCGAATTAATCCAGTTAAAATATATAAGCACAGGCTCCAGTTTGTGGAAGTCATACTATTGGTATCATCTTGAATACAGTTGACATTGTCTTTCGGCTAGTTGCATTTTATGTATATTGCTAGAGACCAGCACACCAAAGGAGCAGGAGACAATAACTCAAAAATCTCTGGTTAGGATTGAGGCAAATTTTAATTCATATCCATATCTGTGACCAAACAAATTGTATTGATCAATTCGCATTGTTCACTTCAAAGATCCGGCTCTAAGAGCCATTTCGTTCACGACTGACCCATCACTACTCACGATAAGGAGCTGGCTCGCGTCGTTCACGTCAAAGATCCGGCTCTAAGAGCCATTTCGTTCGCGACCGACACATCACTAATACATTCTTTGTGTTTACTCTACATTTACTTCTCTATATTGCATAAATGTCAGTTACAAGCTTAAATGTAAAACAAGTTGAAAAAATGTAATTGCAACCAGGCTATTGATCAAGTAACTGCAATTAATCGCATAATTACAGAAAATTGAAAATTGAGATTAATTAGTTAAATTTTTTTAATCTAATAAAAGCACTAATTATTATTACTAATATAGATTACTAAATATCTACTACATTAAAAATACCTATTCATTGTTAGCTGATAATAACAAGTGGTTGAGAAATTTTTCAAATCACTTCCTTATGAAGACAATAAGGTTGGGCAATTGGACAAATATATCGACTATTGACAAACCGTTACCATTTCTAACAAGAAAATGCGGTGCGGTCGCGTTACTATTTTTCAACAAACAGACGGCTGAAGCTGTGTTCAGCTTACCGCATCTTATGTCTGTTGGACGGAAGGAGCTGTAAGTAATCTGGGCGCTACAGCTTTAAGCACCTTCACACTCTCCCGCGGGTGGCAATCAGCTAGAGCTAAGGGGGCAAAACAATCGCATGAGTGCTACAGTTTGGCTGAGGAAGAATATAGCAGTCATGGTAAGCCAATCACATGACCACTTTAAGATGACAAAGCAACAAGGTGATATATACCAGTTTTTAAATTGTGTTGATAGGCCACATAAAACCAGAGTCATGATAAACAATATATATGTGGTGTTTTTCCTGAATAGTTTCGCCACGTTTACTGTCTAAGGACAGAGCTAGCAAGCACTCTCTGCTTATGACCAAAAAAAACAAAACAAAAAACAGCCCGTTCATTTTGGTGAAAGATGTACCATGTCAGCCAATATAAAAAATGATATGGCAACATAACATTTGGTTGTTTAGGAAGAGGGGGAAGTTTTAGGAGTGACAGTGAGAGAGAGAGAGAAAGAAAGACCGCAGAAAAGAGTTTTGAGATGTGAGAGATTTGTGACGTCTAGCATGTTTGGAGTGTGTTGTCTGTGTTGTCTTGTGTAGTTAATGTGTGGTGTTGTAGATAGTTTTGTGTTGTGTGCCAGAACAATGAGGCGACTGCTGAATGAAAACAGGATGAGTGATACACCTGCTGCTGTTAGACCTGCAGGTATCAGGCTTGTTATTATCCTTTATAGTAGACAGAAATTAGTTTTTTGGAGTGGCACAAATAATTTGTGTGGCATCTTATTGAATGCAGAACACCTGATTGCTATGTAAATAGTTTGAAATGTTTTTTTTTTTTTTTAAAAAAAGGATAAAAGGTAAATGGCTGCAAATAACTTTGTTGTTTGCAAAACTTGTGCATAGGTTTTTAAATTGACAATTTATATTTACATTTAAAATTATGAAATATGATTCAATAAGCATGTTTGTGGTTGTTACAGTAAAAAAATATAACTTTCTACTCAGATTTTATGTTTTTTGTCTGATTTTAGATCAATTGTGTTAATACAGTATGTCAAAATGACAACATAACTGTAAATTCAGACACGGGAGGTTGTGCTGAAAAGAATGATACCAAACAAGGCAAACAAGTAAATAATTTTTAAAGGTGAAATGTAGAGGTAAAATCAAAAGTAGTGAAAAATGGCCAAGTATACCCTGGACCCCAGAGGGTTAAACATTTTTTTTAAGGTAACACAATAGTTACTTTTCAAATAATTAATTACTTCTAGAATATTGTAACTCAGTTACTAACTCAGTTACCTTTTTGAAGAAGTAACTAGTAACTATAATTAATTACTTTTTCAAATAACTTGCCCAACACTGCCCATGAGTAAATTTGCTAATAATGTTGGTTGAAGCTACAGAAAAATTATAGCTCTGTTTTAACGGCACCCTCTTCAGAGTGCAAATGCAGTGATTCATCTACTCAAACCCATAACAGAAAGAAAGAAAGACAGTAGCCTATGTTCAGAAAAAAACAAAAACATTGTATTTAAATTAAAAAAAAGACAATGGTATGGAGGGAAACAAAGAGAAACTGGCTTCTTTTTTCCACTATGATATATATATATATATATATATATATATATATATATATATATATATATATTTACAGGCCGCTCAAGTGTTTATCTGTCTTACACTCTTGACCAAACACAAAGTACAAAATTTAAAAAAAAGTAAGTTAAAAATCAAAATGTCTTTTCCAGTGAACATTAAACAAAAATCTCAGATAGAAAGTTAAGTCTTTTGTGTGATTTGGCGCGTAATCCAAAAAGTAGCTGTATTGTAACTGAAACAAACAATAAAAGAAGGTAAAATATTCCCTCCACACAAAACGTATATAAATTCCAAATGCACAAGTCAGTCCATGCAGGATTACATTGCTCCGCCCATCAAAATGTCACCTGCGTGAATATATTGCCTATTGTCATTTATTAGACTGACGATTCTGGGTTGGAAATTTGGGTTGGGTTGGACCACTGTTAATTCTATGAGTGGTTTCAGTCTCGGTAGAAACAGTCTCAGACACACAGAAAACATTCATAACATCACTGTCCTTGACAGATCTGTTGACAAATGGATTTGGACCAATAACACTTACTGAATTAGTAGGATGGGTCATGGTGTACTCAGATGCTAAACATACAGGCTCGATTAAGCCCTATCCGTCAGAGATTGGTTCAGGGCCTACATGCACCAAAACATCTGTGGTGTTCAAACTACAATTGTCAACTTGACAGCGATGTAATTCAAAATAATTCTGTTTCAAATTAACATGATAAATATCTAAATGAACAAAGGAAACACTGGTGAGTTCAGAATAAGCGTGGTTATTTGGTGGTTCAACTAACAAAGAGACAGATAATTCAGGTCCTGATCTGGGTATTAACCAAACCAACCTTGGCGAAGTGTTCCACGCATGTCCTATCAGCATGAGGCCACAGGACAGACCCCAGACACAATACAGAGATTATTTACCTTTGGGGAAAATGATTACTAGATTCACTGCTAAAATTAAGTTTCCTCAGTCCCAAAGCAATGAATATTTTCATATTTTTTGTTAGTTTGATTTTAAAAGAGAGAAACAGACTATCAACCAAAAGTCCAGAAAACACAAGGAAATTTGAGGAAATTTGACTCTAAATCCTTTAGGTTCAGAGGTTTCAACTTTCTCCACATTTTCTCTAGAACTTAGGTCTGGAGAGTGGCTAAGACACTTCATGACTTTAACCCTCTAGAGTCAACAGATGTGCCCATGGACCACATCCTAATTATCAGAAAAACAGCCCCAAAACACACACACACACACACACACAAACACACACACACACAGCCATGCTTGAATGTGGGGATGGTAATCAGTATCAGTACCAGGCTTCAGTATCCCCACAGATGAGCTAGAGAAGATGGCTGGGAAAAGGGAGGGTCTTATTTTCTATGCTGAAACTGTTGCGCCCAATCTTTGCTTCTGACAAAAATTGGATAGTTGGCTGGATGGTGCTCTATGTCAAAGGACAGTTACATATCTTCAGTACTCCAGTGCTGGCTATTCCAGGAACTGTTTTACGAGTTTCACGTTTCATAAGTCAAATTTATATATATATATATATATATATATATATATATACATATACAGTGGGGCAAAAAAGTATTTAGTCAGCCACCGATTGTGCAAGTTCCCCCACTTAAAATGATGACAGAGGTCAGTAATTTGCACCAGAGGTACACTTCAACTGTGAGAGACAGAATGTGAAAAAAAAAATCCATGAATTCACATGGTAGGATTTGTAAAGAATTTATTCGTAAATCAGGGTGGAAAATAAGTATTTGGTCACCTCAAACAAGGAAAATCCCTGGCTCTCACAGACCTGTAACGTCTTCTGTAAGAAGCTTTTCTGTCCCCCACTCGTTACCTGTATGAATGGCACCTGTTTGACCTCATCATCTGTATAAAAGACACCTGTCCACAGCCTCAACCAGTCAGACTCCAAACTCCGCCATGGCCAAGACCAAAGAGCTTTCGAAGGACACCAGGAAAAGAATTGTAGACCTGCACCAGACTGGGAAGAGTGAATCTACAATAGGCAAGCAGCTTGGTGTGAAAAAATCAACTGTGGGAGCAATCATCAGAAAATGGAAGACATACAAGACCACTGATAATCTCCCTCGATCTGGGGCTCCACGCAAGATCTCATCCCGTGGGGTCAAAATGATCATGAGAACGGTGAGCAAAGATCCCAGAACCACACGGGGGGACCTGGTGAATGACCTGCAGAGAGCTGGGACCAAAGTAACAAAGGTCACCATCAGTAACACACTACAACGGCAGGGAATCAAATCCCGCAGTGCTAGACGTGTTCCGCTGCTGAAGCCAGTGCATGTCCAGGCCCGTCTGAAGTTTGCCAGAGAGCACATGGATGATACAGCAGAGGATTGGGAGAATGTCATGTGGTCAGATGAAACCAAAGTAGAACTTTTTGGTATAAACTCAACTCGTCGTGTTTGGAGGAAGAAGAATACTGAGTTGCATCCCAAGAACACCATACCTACTGTGAAGCATGGGGGTGGAAACATCATGCTATGGGGCTGTTTTTCTGCCAAGGGGACAGGACGACTGATCCGTGTTAAGGACAGAATGAATGGGGCCAAGTATCGTGAGATTTTGAGCCAAAACCTCCTTCCATCAGTGAGAACTTTGAAGATGAAACAAGGCTGGGTCTTCCAACATGACAATGATCCAAAACACACCGCCCGGGCAACAAAGGAGTGGCTCCGTAAGAAGCATTTGAAAGTCCTGGAGTGGCCTAGCCAGTCTCCAGACCTCAACCCCATAGAAAATCTGTGGCGGGAGTTGAAAGTCCGTGTTGCTCGGCGACAGCCCCAAAACATCACTGCTCTTGAGAAGATCTGCATGGAGGAATGGGCCAAAATACCAGCTACTGTGTGTGCAAACCTGGTAAAGACCTATAGTAAACGTTTGACCTCTGTTATTGCCAACAAAGGTTATGTTACAAAGTATTGAGTTGTATTTTTGTTATTGACCAAATACTTATTTTCCACCCTGATTTACAAATAAATTCTTTACAAATCCTACCATGTGAATTCATGGATTTTTTTTTTTCACATTCTGTCTCTCACAGTTGAAGTGTACCTCTGGTGCAAATTACTGACCTCTGTCATCATTTTAAGTGGGGGAACTTGCACAATCGGTGGCTGACTAAATACTTTTTTGCCCCACTGTGTATATGTGTGTATATGTGTATATATATTATATATATATATATATATATATATATATACGACACATCAAAACAAACGGTAGTAAAAGTACGGGATGAGACATCATAGGCAACAGTTTTACTCTGTGATGATTAGCTTACCCCTGTGCCAGTCCTGAGTTTCCCTGCTGCCAGCTCATCAAAACAATTTCTTGTGTATGTTCTGACTCCTGCTTAAACTGGGCTTTCTTTGTCTAAGCTTGTCCTCATAGCTTTGGTTTCTGTGCCTGAGCTGGCCCAGTATATATTGAAATACAGCAGTCCACAATATGTGGTTTGGTGCTGCAGTCTCACATCCCCACATCCTTTCCAGCTCCAGAAAGTGAGCCGCCTGACATCATAATGATGCCTTTTACTGGACCTTTCTACTGCCGTGACTCGAGAAACACTGCTCTCTCCACTGGCAATTTGAAAAGAGAGTCTTGCCTCCTCAGCTTAAAAATGAGACACCAGAAGGGTTCACTCTGATTTCTAGTCCTCTGGGCCACTTCATCTGTAACCATGTGCCCTGCCTTGTTGTTGCCAGTCTTTGCCTAAATCACCACCTTGGCTGACTGAGTGCATCTGGTTTGGCTTTAGATGGGCTTTCATTTCCACTACTGAACAACTGCTCGACTTCCAGAGAGGTTTCTTAGCCCAGTTTTGCCTACAGGCTGTGCCCCTGAACTTGGTCATCCTTTGGACTAGCCCTCAATTCTGCTTTGCCCTCAGGAGACTCTTCCACATCAACTAACTTTTCCAGTTTCCTCTTGCCCTTTGCAGTCAGCTTCCTACCCATGCACTGGGTTTTTTGATGCCCTCAACTGTTTTATTTTCTGTTTCAACTCAGTTTTAGAGTTGAAGCTTTTAATATGGCCTTTTTGAACACAAACCTGTAACAGTCCCTGTTCAGCCGCCAGTTTGTAACAGCAGTCTGCCGAGGAAGAAGCGGCTAGCAGGTAGGGGTGGGCGATATAAACGATATACGATAGAAACAATATAAATTTGGCCAACGATAGAGAGTTTGACTATACCGCTCTACCGCGATAGCGCATGTTGATGATGTCATCAAGCTGCGCCTGTTTTGGCCAAAAGCATCGCAGCGGCTACAACCATTATCATCTGCAAATTATGCCGGGCGACAGTCATAGCAAAGAGATGAAGCACTTTTGAAATATGGGGAAAGACAAAAACTGCGCTTCCTCCACTTTCGTAATATTGGTTCATTAATGTTGAATTCTCTCGCAGCTGTTCTATTCCCATGTTGTTGCAGTATATTAATAACTAACCTCGTATTGTGGATGAATAATCTCAGTTGTTCTCCTGACTGAAGTTTGCCCCGTGTATAGCATCCTGCTATGCGATTGCATTTGTCCCTGACCACCAGAATCTGTCACGTTAACTTTTGTCGAGTGGAAAAAAAGTTGGCGTTCATCCTCCAGCTTCACTGTGCTAATGTTATGCTAACATAGCTGTGTCGCTAGTGTTAGGTTCAAATATTGAGGAGGGATACAGGAGGTAATCAACTTTCAGAATAACAACACTGATCCAAACGATGATTTTTAATGACACGCGTGGAGGGACCACCGCTGTACGCAGACAGCGCCGATCCCCGACTTACAGAGCATAAGCAGATGCTTTATATACCATCAGGGCTTAAATTTACTGACGCCTCTTAAACATCACTCAGATACAGTTCATACATAGGTTTCAAAACCACAATGACTTTTAACACAGTTTAAAAGAACATTGTCTCCGTCTCCACGGCAGATGCTTCCTGTCAACCTTCTGACTTTCACTTCTCGTCTGGAACACCAGACCCACACCCTGCAAGAAACTTTTCCTCTTTTTGCAGAGACAATTTTGCAGTTGCAAGCAAACACGATTAACCTCTCACCTATAAATGAGTCTATCTACTGTGTGTGTGTGTGGGTGTCAGCGTGAAATGCACTCAGTTTTAGCACATACACATTTAAGATTATAACAAGCATTCAAAAGCATTTAAGATTATTGATTTAACTCAACAGTTTAACGTGGTTATAACTGCACCTGTAATAAAGGCTAATTGGGTACCAATATGTTTAAACACCTGAATACAATATCAATACTGTAAACTGTATTATTAATGCAATGGTAACGAGGATGATGATTAACAATAGCAGCAAAATATTTCTCTAATCCCCACACTAGCAATCACGTAGCACAACATTATATACCAGGTAGTCCAATTTCAGTAATCCTGCAAACGCCACTGCTGTTTAGTTTTCTGTCTTCATTTATGTTGGAAGTGGTAGCAGAGCTGTACGTTTTAATTAGTTTCAAAAATCTCTCAGTCAGAACATGGTATGTTATGTTTAGGTGGAAACTAGCGAGCTAACTTCCTGTTAACTTCTAACTCCGTTAAATTTAATAAATTCTGTTTTCATGGATGCCATGGTTAAGCAGCAACGCTGATGATTTTATTAAAGATGAAAGAATTTAGACGGTTTTTAACTCTCAGTGTTCGTTTGACTTTGGGACCTGAAGCGGACAAAGTTTTGGACCCAGATTACTCCGCAAAGCTCCTCACTACGGCAGCCGTAATGCTCTGACAATCCATCAAGCAGTGCGGCTTACCAAAGTTGTACTTAAACATTTTTTGACAGATTTCTGCACGCCAAAATCGGTTCGAGGTCAGTAAGCACAACCAGAATTCATACATAAGGCACACTCTCGATTTTTGAGAAAATTAAAGGATTTTAAGTGTGCCTTATAATGTGGAAAATATGTCATACAGAAGAAAAGAATATAACGTGATATACATCGTTACCGCACGTGCTTCAAATTATACCGCGATATGGATTTTAGGCCATATCGCCCAGCCCTACTAGCAGGTCCACCGGGCATGTGGTGCGGAGATTAGCTGGATAATTCGAGGCCAGTCGGTTAAATCGAACAACAGACCTTTATTTGATGTCAGCAACATAAGACCATACAAGCCAGGTCTCCATGGCTCTACATACATGTGCGGGGATGGGTAGACGCCCGTGCCAGCCCGGTACAATGGTGAGGTCTCTCTCGGAACAGACACGAGCAGCATGTAATGGCTGCCACACTATACTCACACACCCAGTAGGAGACTCCCCCAGCTACTACAATAGCAGGGCAACTCCCCCTAGTGCTGCTATAACACAATAAGGGTTGTTACAAACCTTGGTATAAATTAAATAAGATTTTATGTGATTTGGTCATCCTTCTTCCTTTATGACACTTATAAACACAAAAATAAATAAACAAAAATGTTACTTTTCAGCTATTTTTTGCTGATAACTAATTAACTCACAGTAGTAAATAATTAAGTTACTGGATAGAAAAACAAAATATCTCAAATGGCAAGTCTTTTAGGCCCCACCCATACTCACCCTTCTTCCTTAATGGGTGGTGTGCAAGATTAAACAACAAAAAATTTCAATAAAAGAGAATGACATAAAAATAAAACCTAACGACTGGGATCAGTGATTCAGAAAGCTGTCATGAGAACCAATTCGCTCTTGCTTCTTTTGCTGTCTTGCAACTTTTCCTCGGTCATATCCTCTTCTCAGTTTTCCCTCTCATGTCAGTTACAGGGACAGTTTGATCTAAATGGGATGTACAAGACTGGAGATGTGGTTCTAGGGGGACTGTTTCAAATCCACTTCTTTTCAAGTGTTGCTATTCAGTCTTTTACTTCAGAACCACAACAGCCTACTTGCAGTGGGTAAGTATGACAGGAAAACAGCATAGAAAAGAAAAAAAGAAATGAAAATTATTGTGATGGAAGTATGAGTTTGTAATTTATACCTAAGGTAACTGTACTTTTCAGTTCAAAATTGTTCAGGATAAACGCATGTATCTTGAATGATGAACTTATATTTGTTCATCAAAATATCCTGTTAATTGTTATTCAGTTTCTTTATTTGTCTATAAAAATAAGTAATTTTGCCACATGTAAAGTATCTTAGATAAATATCTATCTTGATGAAAATGTATTTTTTCATTAATTAACTTTTTCTTGTCTTAGTGTTTATGCCCTAGGATTTAAGCTTGCACAAACCATGGCCTTTGCTATTGATGAAATCAACAGAAACTCAAACCTGCTATCAAATGTGACTCTGGGATATACGCTGTATGATAGCTGTCAAGAACTTGGAATTGGATTCCGTGCAGCATTATCATTAGCCAATAGTCAAGAAGAGAAAATTATATTAAATGATACATGTTCTGGAAATCCTCCCGTCATAGGGATTGTGGGTGATCCGTCCTCTACACCTTCTATTGCCATCTCCAACGTCTTAGGTTTGTACAGAGTACCTATGGTAAGTTTTCTGGTTGACCATGTAACAGTTTTCTTTGATTGTTTTCATTTAATAGCAAATGTAGAGCCACTTGTACAAAGCAATGCATAACAAAGTTTAAAAAAAAAATGTTTGATATCACTGCATATAGTCTCTATTTTTCACAGGTGAGTTATTTTGCCACATGTTCCTGCCTGAGTGACCATCAAAAGTATCCATCCTTCTTTAGGACGATCCCAAGTGATGCTTTCCAGGTGAAAATCTGTCAACAAAGTTAAAATGGAAAAGCTAATGAATTCTGGTTAAAGAAATTACCTGCTTTGCAACAATATACTTACAACGACGCAAAATGGGTTTTTTTCAGTTACATTTTTTTTTAATGAAAAAAGCTAAATTGTGACCATGAGGTGTGCATTGGAAAGTGATGCAAAAACAATCATGTGGAAAATTGTTCTTGTTTCTTCATTTACACTTAGGTACGTGCTATGATCCAGATTCTAAAGCACTTTGGCTGGACTTGGGTAGGTCTGCTTGTCACTGATGACGATTATGGACTTCATGCAGCCAGATCCTTTCAGTCTGAGCTGAATCTTTCGGGTGAATCTTGCCTGGCCTACACTGAGGTTTTGCCCTGGAACAAAGACACAGATGAACTCAGGAGGATTGTGAATGTGATGAAAAAGTCCACAGCTCGAGTTGTCATTGTCTTTGAACATTACAGTCGCGTGATAAATCTTATGGAAGAGGTTTGGCTTTACAAATCTTTAATTATTACTAGTTTCATAGGTCTGAATCACAAAAGTATATTGTGTGAAACATGTATTACATCCTGTTTGAATGAGTACAGAAAACCAGTCATTCATTTGAAGATGAATAATGACTTCAATTGCATGATAATCCCACTAAAGAAGTTGTAGTTACAATATCCCTTCATAGATGGTTTACCTGTGAATTAGGTGTGATCTAATTCACAGGTAGTGAGGCAAAATCTAACTGGCATACAGTGGATGGCCAGTGAAAGCTGGACAGTAACAGTATCTGATGTGCTCCAAACACCTCAGCTTATGCCATACCTGGGTGGTACACTGGGCATTGCTATTCGTCGAGGAGAAATACCAGGGCTCAGGGAATTCCTGTTACAAATACGTCCTGATCTACATCACAACAATAGCTATGAAAATAGCATGGTGGGAGTTTAACTTTTTAATATACTAGTTGGAAGAATCGTATATTTTCATGATGTGTAAAAAACAATATTAAAATATTTCAGGTGAACCAGTTTTGGGAATTTGCATTTCAGTGCAGATTTGCTCCAGCTCCAGCAGGCTGGCTGGAAGGTGGAGGTGCAATATGTACTGGACAGGAAAATCTAGAAAATGTGGACAATGACTTCTTGGACGTTTCCGACCTGCGGCCTGAGTATAATGTGTACAAAGCTGTTTATGCACTGGCATATTCCCTTGATGACATGCTGCGGTGCAAGCCAGGAAGAGGGCCTTTCAGTGGGAACAACTGTGCCACTTTGCAGTCACTGGAGTCATGGCAGGTGTGATATCATTTTACACTCTGTTTATAAATTCTTTACTTTAAAATTACTTTCAGGATATAATTTACCACAGAATTTAACATGTAGAATTAAATACAATGTGATAATATTAACTATTAAAAAGATGGAGTGAGCTCAACAGATTTTCCGCACTCCCCCCAAAATTAGCAGTTGATATGTTTAGATCAGAGGCATGTATGCATGAATCATTACTAGTGATGTAATATTCTATTTGATTATTTAATACTGGATGCCATACTAGGTTACTTTTCACCTCAGTGTGAAAAGTAATTTATTTATTATACTTTCCTTTTTAACAGCTTCTTTATTACTTGGAAAGAGTGAACTTCACCACACCATTTGGTGATCAAGTGTCATTTGACGAGAATGGTGATGTGGAGCCAATTTATGATGTGATGAACTGGTTGTGGCTCCCTGATGGAAGCACTAAAGTTCAAAGTGTGGGTGAGGTTAAGGGGTCAGGTGAAGGTGAAGAACTAATACTTGATGAAAACAGAATCTTCTGGAACTTGGAATCAAAAAAGGTTAGATAGGAGTTTTAAAAGTTAACTTTTGGCATATGTCTAGTATATATCAGTATAAAAGCTAATTAACTCATAGCAAAGCTATGTAATTTTATCCTATAGCCACCTCGATCAGTGTGTAGTGAGAACTGTCCGCCTGGTACCCACATGGTGAGAGAGAAGGGGAAACCCCAGTGCTGTTTTGACTGCATCCCTTGTTCTGAAGGAAAAATTACTAATAAGAGCAGTACGTATTGTTGTTTTTGCATGACATATTTAATTTCATTATTATGAAGAATACTATGCATTTCACCAATGTTCCCTTTTGTATCAGACTCCTTGGAGTGCACCAGTTGTCCAGAGGATTTTTGGTCAAACCCCCAGCGTGACCACTGTATTCCTAAGAAGACAGAGTTTCTCTCCTATCATGACCCTTTGGGCATTTGTTTGACAACAACATCACTGCTGGGAGTATTTATATGTGCTGTTGTTCTGGGGATCTTTATCTGCCATCGCAGAACACCTATAGTTCGTGCCAACAATTCAGAACTTAGTTTCCAGCTATTACTGTCACTTAAGTTGTGTTTCCTTTGTTCATTGCTGTTTATCGGACGACCTAAGCTGTGGACATGCCAACTCAGGCATGCAGCATTTGGGATCAGTTTTGTGCTGTGTGTCTCATGCATCCTAGTAAAAACCATGGTTGTTCTGGCTGTGTTCAAAGCCTCCAAGCCAGAAGGGGGAACCAGTTTGAAGTGGTTTGGTGCAATGCAGCAGAGAGGAACAGTTCTATTTCTGACATCTATTCAGGCAGCCATCTGTACTACCTGGCTTGTCTCTTCCTCTCCAACTCCACATAAAAACACCCAATACCACAATGATAAGATAGTGTATGAGTGTGCAGTTGGGTCCACTGTTGGTTTTGCAGTGTTATTGGGCTATATTGGCATGCTGGCTTTCCTCAGTTTTCTAATTGCATTCCTGGTGAGGAATCTCCCTGATAGTTTTAATGAGGCCAAGCTCATCACATTCAGCATGCTGATCTTCTGTGCTGTGTGGGTGGCCTTTGTTCCTGCTTATATCAGCTCACCAGGAAAACTTGCAGATGCAGTGGAGGTATTTGCCATCCTGGCTTCAGGTTTTGGACTTTTGATCACACTGTTTGGACCCAAATGTTACATAATCCTTTTGAGACCAGAGTTGAACACAAAGAAAGCTGTTATGGGTCGTGGCGTTCAGTCATAAACAGTTCACTAATTTCAAAAGAAAGAAAAGAGAAAAAATTCTCTCTCCAGTTTTTCTCCAGACAGAAAAAAATTTGTATTTAAATCATTTTTATATTTCTTTCAAATCTTGTCACTGGTGTCACATGATTACAAATGTACAAATATTGTGATTCATTCTACTTTCATTTATTTTTTAAGATGCAGCTAAAGTACACACTACTCTTACTCCTAATATGTAATTACCTACTCGTTGATGCTTACTCGTGAAATTTAACCCCAATTTAAACATGCAGATTGTTGATTTTTTTGTTTATTTAATTTTTAAAAAAAATTGTTCCCATAAATCTACATTTATTAGTGTTCAATTACATCATCCAAACAATTTCTGCATCCTCATGAACTTTGAATCAATCCATTAAAAATACATAGGAGGTGGATCTTCCCCGTTCACCAGCTTGAATAAAGTGGATATTGTTTTTCACCTAATTGTATTTTATGTAAATAAAGAGAGAGTGGGCACACACAGAAACACAATTTTTTTTTGACACATTTGATCAGATATTTTTTGATAAACTGGAAAGGTATGCGCTTAGAGAGGTGGCATTGGACTCGGTAAAGACTTATTTAATAAACAAGTGACAACTTATGAATCAAACCAATGCTCAATTATCAAAATTTTTGAGCAATGGTTTTCCCACAGAGTCCCATCTGCGTGAATATTGGGCCCAAAACTCATGATCTTGTGTAAATGTGATGATAAATAACGTTAAAATGGAAACTATACCAGATTACATTTTTTGATTATTTTGTAGACTACAAAATCAACTGGAAACTTAAAATAAAATATGTGCAATCAGATGTATCTAGAAGTATCTGTTAAATCATTTAAATCATAAATCACTTCATATACTGCATGACACAGGAGCCAAGGGGACACAAGACAGTACACATGAAATCAAAACACAACAACGACACGACACAGAAGACATGACACTCAGGGGAAACATGGCATGACACATAGGCAGGAAACATGGGAACAACAGAGGGAAACAAGACACAAGGGCTGACACAAACACACAGAAACACAGACACACAGCGAGGGACACACGATAAAGACACAAGGAGAGTCTAAATGTACGATAAAATAGAATAAACTACTAAATGAATCTTGAATAATAAACCAGAATACAAAAAGACAACAAAACATCAGAAATTCAAAAAGCTGGGTTACTATGTCCCAGAACCATGATGACCTTGTGTATCCTGAGTTTTTTTTTCTGGTACACGAGCTACCCTCTCCTGTGACTGGGTGTCCTGATCCTGTGCTGACTACTCCAGGAACTCTTTCAGAGTTTCATGTTTCATAAGTCAAATGTATTTCTATTGCATGTTTAACTCATAATAGAAATATGCTTTAAAACGATGGGAGTCCCCAGTCTTCCATTAGGGATGGGTATTGATAAGATTTTCACGATTCCGATTCCATTTTCGATTCTGTTTAACGATTCGATTCTTTATCGATTCTCTTATCGATTATTTTTTTTAAAAAAAAGGAGAACACTAAGGTCAATTAGCTTAGATCTTTGTTTTATATCTTCTCTTTGAACAAGATAGAAATTTAGGAGTAACATGGCCTTACAAACCCAACAGTGAGATCTTAACAGATCCAACCTACGGCTCTTCAATGGGGTGTCACAGGGTCCCCAGGAAAAAAAATTGTGAATGTAAAATAATAAAATAAATATTCTTCTGTAGCAATTACACAAGAATATCCAATAATGTCCCTGCCTACAATTAAACACATTCACTTACCGAAAATCGGGGGCATCTGCTGTGGCAAATGGGTGCAAGCCTTTGACCACAAACTTAGTCACTGCTCGGTGACATTCGTCTATCCTGGCCTGAAAGGAGACGCTACCGGTAGACTGCAGCGAGAACTGCCAGCATCTGAGCCAGACTCTGTCTGTCTCATCATGGTCACCTAAATGCACAGTAATGGCAGGTTTTGTAATAAGGCAGATCGCGCTAACATAATATGCACTGTTAGTTGATTATTTACCTGCCGTATTAACGGGAGAGGACGTGCAAACGTTACCGCTGCTGCTGGGTTGAGATTCACGAGTCCGGAGCGGAATTAAAAACACGACATTTATTTAAGGTGATCGCGCGTTTTGTGAGCAAATGCTTTTGCATATTCGTAGTGTTTCCTCCCTTAAATGAAATATCTACTTTGCAAGTATTGCAAGTTGCCCTGTTGTCATCCGTTCTCGTAAAGTATAACCAAACTTTTTAGCGTTTGAGCTGCCATGTTTCCTGCCAGGTAAATGACGCTCCGCAACGTGGTGACGTCATTCGGGGCGACTGGAATCGATAAGGGAATCGTTTGCAAAAATGGCAAACGATTCCAAGGAATTGAAACAGTGGGAACCGGTTCTCAACAAGAACCGGTTTTCGATACCCATCCCTAGTCTTCCATAGACAACTGTTTTACTGTGTGATGATTAGCTTACTCCTGTGCAAATCCCCCCTTTCTGCTGTCTTCCCTGTAGCAGTTTCCCTGCTGCCAACTCATTGAAACTATGTCTTGTGTCTTTTGTGTACTGGCTAAATGTGGGCCTTCTTTGTTTGAGGTTGTCCTTATAGCCTAAGTTTCTATTCCTGAGCTGGCCCCAAGATAATCTCGAAAATACCACAATATTTCAGGCTCAGGTTGTGTTCCCGCAGTCTTACATCCCGACATCCTTTCCGAAATTAGAACCTGAGCTGCCTGGAAAAATCTTTGTACTTTGTATTTGACCTCAGCGGTCTGGCCACTTTTCAGCCTTGTTTACTCTTCCAGGTTTGAAGCTGGGCTAAGGAACGATTGGGTTCGCTTTCCATCCTGGCCACTAGAGTGATTCCAATTTACTGTTGGCCACCAGGTCTTCCTCACTGGGGTTACCCCCATGAGAAGATATGCGTTCTCTGCTAGCCATAAGTAAACCAGTGCATCTGGTTTAGCTTCAAATGGCTTTTCATCACTACTACTGAACATCTGTTCAACTTTCAGAGAGATTCCTCTCCCCTATTCTACCTACAGGTTGTCCTTCTGAAATTAACCATCCCTTTGCCATCTGTCGGGATAGTCTTGCCCATCCACTAACTTTTCCAGTCTCCTCTTGCCCTTCACAGTCAGCTTCTTACAACACAACTAAATTTTTTCGACACTCTAAATGGTTATATTTTCCGTTTCAACTCAGATTTGGACTTGAAGTTTTTAATACGGAGTTTTTGAGCATGAACCTTGCTATGTATGAAATAAGACTGTAAATGTTTTGGTCTTCATTCTTGCTTTATGTCACTCGATAAATGAAATAATGAATAAAAATAAGTAAATAATAAAACACAAATAAAAAAATTATGATGTCAACCCTTGTGTGTGTGTGTGTTATCTAATTGACTCCTAGTAGTACTTAACTGCATATGGATACAAAAATACAAAAACTTCTTAAAGACTTTTAGGCCCCGCCCACACTTATCCTTCTTCCTTAATGGGTGGTGTGCAAGATTAAACAACACAAAATGTCAATAAAAGACAAAGGAAAGGCATTGAAGTAAAACCTAATGACTGAGCTCAGAAAAATCAGAAAGCTGTTATGGCCTCTTCTTTACAAACCAGTTTGCTCATGCTTGTTTTGCTATCTTCTTACTGTTCTTTGGTTATATCCTCTTCTCAGTTTCCTCTCTCATGTCAGTTACAGGGACAGTTTAATCTAAATGGGATGTACAAGGCTGGTGATGTGGTTCTAGGGGGACTGTTTCAAATCCACTTCTTTTCAAGTGTTGCTATTCAGTCTTTTACTTCAAAACCACAACAACCTACTTGCAATGGGTAAGTAAGGCTGGGGAAAAAAAAGGAAAATGAAAATTAGTGCAAAGGAAATATGAGATTGTAATTCATAGTGTAACGGAGGGAAGGTGATGTTTTTCTTACAGTGCTGGCTTTTATTTATTTATTTATTTATTTAGGACAGTGCATGTTAATGAACATAAATGTAAAAAGAAAAATTACATGAATGTAAACATGCCAGATTATAGCCAAAGGCTAATTTCCACCTGTTGTCCTTAAACATAAAGAAATAGACAATAATTCATAAAAAATCATCATTCATTCATAATAAAAACTCCATCACCAAACTACACATACACACCATTCTGTACCGAAATAAAACAAGCTGGCATGCTGGCAACACATATTGCCAGCATGCCAATAAAGTGCTTATTTAATAAAGTGCTTATTTAAGCAGCTATCTTCTGGAAGTTTTCAGTCTTTTGAATATGTGGCTTTACAGCTGAAGGCCCCATCCAAAGTTGTGTTTCTTAATGTTTACAGGCCTCCCAAATACTCCACAGGCTTTTTTAATTATCTCAGTGAACTACTGTCTGTGATCTGTGTTGATTTCAACTGTGTAATTATTGTTGGGGATTTTAACATCCATGTAGACAACCCTCAGGACAAAGGGACTAAAGACCTGAGTAACACTCTGGGCAACTTTGGGCTGACTCAGCATGTAACAGAGACCAGACATAATAGAGGACACACTCTTGACCTACGGATCTCCAAGGGCCTAAGCATTTCAAAGGTTACTGTGTCTGATGTGGGCCTGTCTGATCATTACTGTTTTTTTTGAAAGTAAAATTTCAGCATACACAAATATGTCAACAGCAGTGATCACAAAACGGTGTATAACTGAAATCAGTAGTGAGATATTTAACCAGGTCTTCCCATTAACATCTGGCCTGTCCAGAGGTTCAGTCAATGAGCTCCTCAATAGCTTCAATGCTAAAATGTTAAATGTTGTGGACACTATTGCTCCCATTAAGGGGAAGGTTATCTCTGGAAGGAAGAAGTCTCCATGGAGAAACTCCACACTGGTGAAAAATGAAAAAAGAGAGTGTATGAAAGCTGAGCGCAGATGGAGAAAAACAAACCTCCAGGTTCATTATGACATCTATAAAGAGAAACTTCAATATT
The DNA here is from genome assembly GCF_056152115.1 of Neolamprologus brichardi. Classification (NCBI taxonomy): domain Eukaryota; kingdom Metazoa; phylum Chordata; class Actinopteri; order Cichliformes; family Cichlidae; genus Neolamprologus; species Neolamprologus brichardi. Next base: position 26,275,737 of record NC_142117.1, read on the forward strand.
ATAATTTACAACTGAGGAGTGCAAGGAGGTCCTACTTCTCTGACATCATCACCAAACACAGTCATAATCCTCGGGTCTTATTTGCTACAGTTGACAGGCTAACAAACCCTCCTGTGTCAGTGGCAGCTGAACTTCATTCAACCATGGCCTGCAATGACTTTGCCAAATTCTTCACAGACAAAATCCAAAAGATTAGACAAGCAATTGGTACATCAACAGCAGATCCAGAATATGTACTGTGTCCACCGAAAAACAGTTTAAACACCATGAAACAGTTTCACCCTATTAACAGCAAGGACCTGGAGGACATCTTAGGTCAACTGAACTCCTCCTCGTGCATTTTAGATGTCCTGCCAACAAGTTTTTTCAAAAAGGTCTCAAAGACTTTGGAGTCAGACCTGTTACAGATCGTCAACTTTTCTTTAATGTCAGGTGTGTTTCCAGAACCACTAAAAACTGCTGTAATTAAACCTATACTGAAAAAGGACAATCTTGACAAGACAAAAATGAACAACTACAGGCCGATCTCAAATCTCCCATTTTTAAGTAAGATCATTGAAAAAGCAGTTTCTCAACAGCTCAATTCTTAACACAGAATAACTGCTATGATGCCTTCTAGTCAGGTTTTAGATAGAACCACAGCACTGAAACTGCTCTGACCAAAGTGTTTAATGACATATGTCTGAATACAGACAGGGGGAAAATGTCAGTCTTAGTTTTACTGGATCTCAGTGCAGCACTTGATACAGTTGACCACAACATATTACTCAAACGACTGGAGAACTGGGCAGGTCTTTCAGGAACTGTACTAAACTGGTTCAAAACATACTTAGAAAACAGGAAATACTTTGTATCAATAGGTAACTTCACATCTGAGCAGACAAGTATCCCATGTGGAGTTCCCCAAGGTTCCATCTTGGGACCCCTTCTGTTTAACGTTTACATGCTCCCACTGGCACAGATAGTAAAGAACAACAAAATAAACTATCACATCTATGCAGATGACACACAAATATATATCACAATGTCACCAGGAGACAGAGGCCCTGTACGGGCTCTTGGTAAATGCATTGAGGAAATTAATGACTGGTTTTGCCACAATTTTCTCCAACTAAAAAACAAAAGACAGGTCTACCTAAAAAATCACTCAGACAACTACAGCTCATTCAGAACTCTGCTGCTCGAGTCCTCACTAAGACCAAAAAAGTGGGCCACATCAGTCAAGCTCTGAGGTCTTTACATTGGCTGCCCGTCCGTCAGAAGATAGACTTTAAAGTTCTGATGCTGGTCTATAATGAATGGTTTAGGACCAAAATACATCAGTAACCTCCTGACCCAGTATGAACCTTCCAGATCCCTCAGGTCATCTGGATCCTGTTTTTTATCAGTTCCCAGAGTCAGAACCAGACATGGAGAAGCTGCATTCAGCTTTTATGCTCCATATTTCTGGAACGAACTCCCAGAAAGCCTCAGATCAGCTGAAACACTCAGTTTATTTAAATCCAGGTTGAAGACTCACCTGTTCTCAGCTGCATTTGAATAAAGCACCAAATCCGCACTGCTTAAATTTCAAAACTTACATTTTAACTACTGACTTCATCTACTGTTCCTTTTCTTTTCCATTTTAAATCATTGTCTTGCCTTATTTTCTATGCTGAAACTATTGGGCCCCATCTTCGCTTCTGACAAAAATTGGATGGTTGACTGGATGGTGCTCTATGTCAGAGGACAGTTACATAACTTCAGTACTCCAATGCTGGCTATTCCAGGAACTGTTTCACGAGTTTCATGTTTCATAAGTCAAATGTATTCATATATCAGACACATGGTAGTAGAACTACGGGAGGACACAGTCCTTCATAGACAACTGTTTTACTCTGTGACAATTAGCTTACCCCTGCTGTGCCAGTCCTGAGTTTTCCTGCTGCCAGCTCATCAAAACAATTTCTTGTGTATGTTCTGACTCCTGCTTAAACTGGGCTTTCTTTGTCTAAGCTTGTCCTCATAGCTTTGGCTTCTGTGCCTGAGCTGGCCTGAGAATATATTGGAATACAGCAGTCCACAAGATGTGGTTTGGTGCTGCAGTCTCACATCCCCACATCCTTTCCAGCTCCAGAAAGTGAGCCGCCTGACATCATAATGATGCCTTTTACTGGACCTTTCTACTGCTGTGACTCGAGAAACACTGCTCTCTCCACTGGCAATTTGGAGAGAGTCTTGCCTCCTCAGCTTAAAAATGAGACACCAGAAGGGTTCACTCTGATTTCTAGTCCTCTGGGCCACTTCATCTGTAACCATGTGCCCTGCCTTGTTGTTGCCAGTCTTTGCCTAAATCACCACGTTGGCTGACTGAGTGCATCTGGTTTGGCTTCAGATGGGCTTTCATTTCCACTACTGAACAACCAATGTTCCCTCAAAGTTGCGCGCGTGCGCAATTGTGCATTGCTGGCATGGTCTCTGCGCACATAAAATCTGCGTTGTGCACAGAAAAAAAAAATCTAACCTGAATTGAAATTAAAATTAATACTTTAACAATTCTGTTTTGCAGTGTTAGTCAGTAAGTGACTGGCTGCTCCCATATGGGATTAGAACAATGCCACCTTATCCCATAGTCCAGCCAATAATGTGATTCATATTCGTATATACACAGCTAATCAATGTCGTTGACAGGCTATGACAGCGTCCTTATGTGCCAACACCGGTGTTTTAGCTAGCAAAGTGGCGTGGCTGATATGGAGTGAAGCCACGTTAATGACAACGTGTACAACCATTGGAGATGTGAGCAGGACAGATGGAACAATTGATGGAAAAAGTGTGGACTTTACACCAGTTTTTAAATTGTGTTGATAGGCCATGTAAAACCAGAGTTATGATAAAAAATATATGCAATGTTTGGTTTTCTTCCTGAGTACTATTGTTGTTTATATTTACTGTGGGAAGAAACGGTAAAAACGGCATTATATAAGGAAAACGCTCAAAAGCACTCTCCACCTGTGAGCAAAAACAAAACCAAAAAATCAAAAACTGATATGGCAAAATAGCATTTAGTTGTTTAGGAAAGGGGGCAGTTTTAGGAGTGACGGCGGTGTTCTGAGATGTGAGAGATTTGCAACGTTTAGTGCAAATCTTGTGTAGTTAGTGTGGAGTGTAGTCAATAGTTTTCTTGTGTGCGTCAGAACAATGAGGCGACTGCTGAATGTTACAGGTGTTACAGGAGTGATACATCTCCTGTTGTCAGGCCTACAGGTATCAGGCTGTTGTTCTCCTTTATCTCATAGTGGACAGAAATATTTTTTTGGAGTGGCACAAATAATTTGTGTGGCATCAAATTTGATGCAGAACACCTGATTGTTCTGTAAATAGTTTGAAATACCTAAAAACGCCTTGGCTGCAGTTTTTAGGTAAACAGCTGCAAAAAACTTTGTTGTTTGAATAACTCAGTTACTTTTTTAAAGAAGTAACTATATAATTAATTGCCCAGCATTGGTCATTATATGCTGTATTTTGCAGACAGAGAGTTACAGGACTCTCTCCCAGACCACAGACTCATACTCATAATACAAGTCAGAGCTTTATATAAAAAAAAGAAAAAAGAAAGCTTTGTTTTCAAAATTGGAGTTCAAGTTATTTTTACTTCCAATAGTGTTAACATACTACACAGGTTATGAACAAGATTTTTTTTAAATTTTCATTGTAAGTGGGCTAAAGCAGTTAATTAAAAGTAGTCTAACATAAATGTAAATGCTGTAAATTGATTATTTTAATAAACCATGTAACTTAGATGGATTCGATGCTGGCGTGACCACAGTGCACACACCTAATGTTGCTCACAGTGGTTCAAGGGACCGCTCAGGGAGTTTGTGTGTTCGCTCAGACACATGAAAAACTAGAGAGAACATTGTGAACAACTGCTCGACTTCCAGATAGGTTTCTTTGCCCAGTTCTACCCCTGAACTAGGCCATCCCTTGGACTGTCCCTCAATTCTGCTTTGCCCTCAGGACACTCTTCCCCACTAATGTCTCCCCTTGCCCTTTGCAATCAGCTACCTACCCATGCACTGGATTTTTTGACACCTCAATTGTTTTATTTTCTGTTTCAACTCAATTTTAATAATAATAATAATTTTAATATGGCCTTTTTGAACATGAACCTGTAACAGTCCCTGTTCAGCCACCAGTTTGTAACAGCAGTTTTCCGAGGAAGAAGCGGCTAGCAGGTCCAGCATGTGGTGCAGAGGTTAGCCGGATAACTCGAGGCCAGTCAGTTAAATCGAACAACAGACCTTTATTTGATGTCAGCAACATAAGGACATACAAGCCAGGTCTCCATGGCTCTACTCCATCTGTACATACATTTGCTAGGATGGGTAGGCGCCTGTGCCAGCCCGTTACAATGGTGAGGTCTCTCTCGAAACAGACATACGAGCAGCATGTAATGGCTGCCACAGAATACTCACACACCCAGTAGGAGACTCCACCAGCTACTACAATAGCAGGACAACCCCCCCCCCCCCCCCCCCCCCCTAGTGGTGCTATAACACAATAAGTGTTTTTATAAACCTTGGTATAAATTAAATACGATTTTATGTGACTTGGGCTTCATTCTTCCTTTATGACACTTATAAACACAAAAATAAATAAACAAAACACAAAAATGTTACTCTTCAGCGATTTTTTGCTGATAACCAATTAACTCACAGTAGTAAATAATTAAGTTACTGGAAAGAAAAACAAAATGTCTCAAATGGCAAGTCATTTAGGCCCCACCCATACTCACACTTCTTCCTTAATGGGTGGTGTGCAAGATTAAACAACACAAAATGTCAATAAAAGAGAATGGCATAGAAATAAAACCTAATGACTGGGATCAGTGATTCAGAAAGCTGTCATGTGCTCAACTTTGAGAACCAATTTGCTCTTGCTTGTTTTGCTGTCTTGCTACTTTATCTTGGTCATATCTTTTTCTCAGTTTCCCCTCTCATGTCAGTTACAGGGACAGTTTGATCTAAATGGGATGTACAAGACTGGAGATGTGGTTCTAGGGGGACTGTTTCAAATCCACTTCTTTTCAAGTGTTTCTATTCAGTCTTTTACTTCAGAACCACAACAGCCTACTTGCAGTGGGTAAGTATAACAGGAAAACAGCATAGAAAAAGAAAAAAAAAAAGAAATGAAAATTATTGTAATGGAAATATGAGCTTTTAATTCATGCCTAAGGTAACTGTACTTTTCAGTTTAAAATCGTTTAGGATAAATGCATGTATCTTGAATTATACATTTATATTTGTTCATCAAAATATCCTGTTAATTGTTATTCAGTTTCTTTATTTGTCTATAAAAAGCCACATTTAAAGTATCTTAGATAAATATCTATCTTGATGAAAAATTATTTTTTTCAATAATTAACTTTTTCTTGTCTTAGTGTTTATGCCCTAGGATTTAAGCTCGCACAAACCATGGCCTTTGCTATTGATGAAATCAACAGAAACTCAAACCTGCTACCAAATGTGACTCTGGGATATACTCTGTATGATAGCTGCCTTGAACTTGGAATTGGATTTCGTGCAGCATTGTCATTAGCCAATAGTCAAGAAGAGAAAATTATATTAAATGATACATGTTCTGGAAATCCTTCAGTCATAGGGATTGTGGGCGATCAGTCTTCTACACCTTCTATTGCCATCTCCAACGTCTTAGGTTTGTACAGAGTACCTATGGTAAGTTTTCTGCTTGACCATGTAATAGTTTTCTTTGATTGTTTTCATTTAATAGCAAATGTAGAGCCACTTGTACAAAACAATGCATAACAAAGTTTAAAAAAAAATGTTTGATATCACTACATATAGTCTCTATTCTTCACAGGTGAGTTATTTTGCCACATGTTCCTGTCTGAGTGACCATCAAAAGTATCCATCCTTCTTTAGGACGATCCCAAGTGATGCTTTCCAGGTGAAAATCTGTCAACAAAGTTAAAATGGAAAAGCTAATGAATTCTGGTTAAAGAAATTACCTGCTTTGCAACAATATGATTACAATGACGCAAAATGTTTTTTTTTCAGTTACAGTTTTTTTGTATGAAAAAAGCTAAATTGTGACCATGGGGTGTGCATTGGAAAGTGATACAAAAACAATCATGTGGAAAATTGTTCTTGTTTCTTCATTTACACTTAGGTACGTGCTATGATCCAGATTCTAAAGCACTTTGGCTGGACTTGGGTAGGTCTGCTTGTCACTGATGACGATTATGGACTTCATGCAGCCAGATCCTTTCAGTCTGAGCTGAGTCTTTCGGGTGAATCTTGCCTGGCCTACACTGAGGTTTTGCCCTGGAACAAAGACACAGATGAACTCAGGAGGATTGTTGATGTTATGAAAAAATCCACAGCTCGAGTTGTCATTGTCTTTGAACATTACAGTCGTATGATAAATCTTATGGAAGAGGTTTGGCTTTACAAATCTTTAATTATTACTAGTTTCATAGGTCTGAATCACAAAAGTATATTGTGTGAAACATGTATTACATCCTATTTGAATGAGTACAGAAAAACAGTCATTCATTTGAAGATGAATAATGACTTCAATTGCATGATAATCCCACTAAAGAAGTTGTAGTTACAATATCCCTTCATAGATGGTGTAGGTGTATGTATGCTATTAGGTGTAATCTAATTCACAGGTAGTGAGGCAAAATCTAACTGGCATACAGTGGATGGCCAGTGAAAGCTGGACAGTAACAGTACCTGATGTGCTCCAAACACCTCAGCTTATGCCATACCTGCGTGGTACACTGGGCATCGCTATTCGTCGAGGAGAAATACCAGGGCTCAGGGAATTCCTGTTACAAATACGTCCTGATCTACATCACAACAATAGCTATGAAAATAGCATGGTGGGAGTTTAACTTTTTAATATACTAGTTGGAAGAATCGTATATTTTCATGATGTGTAAAAAACAATATTAAAATATTTCAGGTGAACCAGTTTTGGGAATTTGCATTTCAGTGCAGATTTGCTCCAGCTCCAGCAGGCTGGCTGGAAGGTGGAGGTGCAATATGTACTGGACAGGAAAATCTGAAAAATGTGGACAATGAGTTCTTGGACGTTTCCGACTTGCGGCCTGAGTATAATGTGTACAAAGCTGTTTATGCACTGGCATATTCCCTTGATGACATGCTGCGGTGCAAGCCAGGAAGAGGGCCTTTCAGTGGGAACAGCTGTGCCACTTTGCAGTCACTGGAGCCATGGCAGGTGTGATATCATTTTACACTCTGTTTATAAATTCTTTGCTTTAAAATTACTTTCAGGATAGAATTTACCACAGAATTTAACATGTAGGATTAAATACAATATGATAATATTAACTATGAAAAAGCTGGAGTGAGCTCAACAGATTTTCCGCACTCCTCCCAAAAATTAGCAGTTGATATGTTTAGATCAGAGGCATGTATGCATGAATCATTACTAGTAGGGATGCACCGATACCACTTTTTTGGAAACGAGTACTAGTACTTGCATTTCAGTACTCGCCGATACCGATACCGAGTACTTAATAAAAACATGATTTAAATTTACAGGTAACAGCTTTAGTCCTATAATTTAACAAAAAAAAAAAAAAAAAAAACAAGGGACTGGTTTAAAATTAATAACATTTATTTAAAATGAAAAGCATGTTGTATGCAACATATTACAGAATAAATAATTATGAAAAAAAAATTAAACAGTGACTGTGCAACTCAGGTATTGTTTTCAGTTTAGTGTAAACTCTGCCGCTTTGGACAACACAAGGGGCATTAACAAACATCTTTGCTATTTAGTGCACAATATTTGAATAAACTAACAACATCCACCGACATAGAACTGTGGCAGTCAGTGCAACTGAGGTAGGTATTAACATCAAGTCTAAGATGACTCACTTAATGGAGAGAAAAAGTGAGTGGCAGGGTTTTTTTTTTAAGAAAAGTAGCTTTTCTGCATTATCAGCAGTCAGCCTGTTTCTGTTTTCATCTATAATGTGTGACACTGAGCTAAAAAGCCTTTCACTTTCCACACTGCTACATGGGGCTGAGAGGTATTTACCCCTTTGTTTCTCTGTTTAGAAGTCTCACTAGCACAGTCACAGCTGGGATGACATCAGAGGCTAGTGCGTCGTAGCTGCTCACTTTTTTAGTTAGTTCCTCAAAGGGGGCCATAAGAGCCCATTGGTGAGCGGTGAGATAGTCAGGGAGTTCATGCTCGGACACATACACACCCAGCACTCGCTTTTGCTCAATGAGGGACTGGAGCATGTAATACGTGCTGTTCCAGCGCGTCTGTACGTCCTGCTGCAGTCTCTTTATTGGCTGGTTGAGCTGTCCCTGAATGTCCTCGAGGCAGGAGTAGGCTAAGGCGGAATGTTTAAAATGCCCAACTATTTCCCGTCCCACTGCTATAGCATCAGCTATGCTCCTCTGTGCTAATAAGCATGGGTAAATAAGCGTGGGTAAACTCTTTGTACTCGTTGTCGTGTTGGGATTTTAGGTGCTTGATTAAATCACTTGTGTTAAATGCGCTACCTTTTGAGCCTCCTCTGGACAATTTCGCTGAGCACAATTTGCAGTCCGCCTTTGTTTTCGCGTCTTCGTTCACTTTGAAATAGTTCCACGCGGCTGACTTGTCTCGCCTGCCCTTCTCCCAGCTCTAAACTGCAGCCGGGGCCTGGGGGCGGGCACTCGGCGCCTGTGATTAACCCCTTACATGCCACTCAAACATAGACAGGTCTCAGACCGTGGTATCGGTCCCCGGTATCGGGGGACTTTTAACGAGTACGAGTACATTAGAAAATGTGGTATCGAGGCCGATACCCGATACCGGTATCGGTGCATCCCTAATTACTAGTGATGTAATATTCTATTTGATTATTTAATACTGGATGCCATACTAGGTTACTTTTCACCTCAGTGTGAAAAGTAATTTATTTATTATACTTTCCTTTTTAACAGCTTCTTTATTACTTGGAAAGAGTGAACTTCACCACTCCATTTGGTGATCAAGTGTCATTTGACGAGAATGGTGATGTGGAGCCAATTTATGATGTGATGAACTGGTTGTGGCTCCCTGATGGAAGCACTAAAGTTCAAAATGTGGGTGAGGTTAAGGGGTCAGGTGAAGGTGAAGAACTCATACTTGATGAAAACAGAATCTTCTGGAACTTTGAATCGAAAAAGGTTAGAAAGGAGTTTTAAAAGTTAACTTTTGGCATATGCCCAGTATATATCAGCGTAAAAGCTAATTAACTCATAGCAAAGCTATGTAATTTCATCCTATAGCCACCTCAATCAGTGTGTAGTGAGAACTGTCCTCCTGGTACCCACATGGTGAGAGAGAAGGGGAAACCCCAGTGCTGTTTTGACTGCATCCCTTGTTCTGAAGGAAAAATCACTAATAAGAGCAGTACGTATATTTGTTTTTGCATGACATATTTAATTTCATTATTATGAAGAATAATATGCATTTCACCAATGTTCCCTTTTGTATCAGACTCCTTGGAGTGCACCAGTTGTCCAGAGGATTTTTGGTCAAACCCACAGCGTGACCACTGTATTCCTAAGAAGACAGAGTTTCTCTCCTATCATGACCCTTTGGGCATTTGTTTGACGGCAACCTCCTTACTGGGAACACTTATATGTGCTGTTGTTCTGGGGATCTTTATCTGCCATCGCAGAACACCTATAGTTCGTGCCAACAATTCAGAACTTAGTTTCCAGCTATTAGTGTCACTTAAGTTATGTTTCCTTTGTTCGTTGCTGTTCATTGGACGACCCAGGCTTTGGACATGCCAACTCAGACACGCAGCATTTGGGATCAGCTTTGTGCTGTGTGTCTCATGCATCTTAGTAAAAACCATGGTTGTTCTGGCTGTGTTCAAAGCCTCCAAGCCAGGAGGGGGAACCAGTTTGAAGTGGTTTGGTGCAATGCAGCAGAGAGGAACAGTTCTATTTCTGACATCTATTCAGGCAGCCATCTGTACTACCTGGCTTGTCTCTTCCTCTCCAACTCCACATAAAAACACCCGATACCACAATGATAAGATAGTGTATGAGTGTGCAGTTGGGTCCACTGTTGGTTTTGCAGTGTTATTGGGCTATATTGGCTTGCTGGCTTTCCTCAGTTTTCTAATTGCATTCCTGGTGAGGAATCTCCCTGATAGTTTTAATGAGGCCAAGCTCATCACATTCAGCATGCTGATCTTCTGTGCTGTGTGGGTGGCCTTTGTTCCTGCTTATATCAGCTCACCAGGAAAACTTGCAGATGCAGTGGAGGTATTTGCCATCCTGGCTTCAGGTTTTGGACTTTTGATCACACTGTTTGGACCCAAATGTTACATAATCCTGTTGAGACCAGAGTTGAACACAAAGAAAGCTGTTATGAGTCGTGGCGTTGAGTCATAAACAGTTCACTAATTTCAAAAGAAAGAAAAGAGAAAAAATTCTCTCTCCAGTTTTTCTCCAGACAGAAAAAATGTGTATTTAAATCAATTTAATAGTTCTTTCAAATTTTGGCGCTGGTGTCACATGATTGCAAATGTACAAATATTGTATTTCATTCTACTTTCATTTATTTTTTTAAGATGCAGCTAAAGTACACACTAATCTTACTCTTAATATGTAATTACCTACTCGTTGATGCTTACTCGTGAAATTTAACCCCAATTTAAACATGCATATTGTTGATTTTTTTTGTTTATTTAATTAAAAAAATGTTCCCATAAATCTACATTTATTAGTGTTCAATTACATCATCCAAACAATTTTTGCATCCTCATGAACTTTGAATTATTCCGTTAAAAATACATAGGACATGGTTCTTCCCCCTTCACCAGCTTGAATAAAGTGGAAATCATTTTTCACCTAATTGCATTTTATGTAAATAAAGAGAGAGTGGGCACACACAGAAACACAAAAAAAATTAACAGGAAGAAAATTTTTGACACATTTGATCAGATATTTTTTGACAAACTGGAAAGGTATGCGCTTAGAGAGGTGGCATTGGACTCGGTAAAGAGTTATTTAATAAACAAGTGACAACTTATGAATCAAACCAATGCTCAATTATCAAAATTTTTGAGCAATGGTTTTCCCACAGAGTCCCATCTGCGTGAATATTGGGCCCAAAACTCATGATCTTGTGTAAATGTGATGAAAAATAACGTTAAAATGGAAACTATACCAGATTACATTTTTTGATTATTTTGTAGACTACAAAATCAACTGGAAACTTAAAATAAAATGTGTGAAATCAGATGTATCTAGAAGTATCTGTTAAATCATTTAAATCATAATTCACTTCATATACTGCATGACACAGGAGCCAAGGAGACACAAGACAGTACACATGAAAGCAAAACACAACAATGACATGACACAGAAGACATGACACTCAGGGGAAACATGGCATGACACATAGGCAGGGAAACATGTGAACAGCAGAGGGAAACCAGACACAAGGACTGACACAAACACACAGAAACACAGCAAGTGACACACGATAAATACACAAGGTGAGTCTAAATGTACGAGAAAATAAAATAGAATAAACTACTAAATGAATCTTAAATAATAAACCAGAATACAAAATGACAACAAAACATCAGAAATTCAAAAAGCTGGGTTACAATGTCCCAGAACCATGACAACCTTGCAATATAAAGTGCCTTGAGTTGACTGTTTGTTGGCGCTGTATAAATAAAACTGATTTTAACTGAGTTGAACAGAATTGAATTGAAAATTGAATTAAAAATCAACTGTGAATAAACATTTGCATCATTTAACTTGTAATGCTGTGTGTGCAGGGTCCTTTGTCACCCGAAGAAGGTTCTTGCTTTGGTCATTTCAGGCTTTTGTTTCTACTTTCTGCAGATGATGTGGTTCTGTTGGCCTCATTAGGTTGTGGTCTCAGCTCATACTGGGGTGGTTGTCAGCATTGCAGCAAAATTTGAAGTGGAAGGAATGAGAATCAACTAGTCCAATTTAGAGGCAATGGTTTTCAGCTGACAAACCCTGAAGTGCCCAATCTAAGTAAGGGACGAGTTGCTGCCAAAAGTGGAGGAGTTTAATATCTTGGGGTCTTGTTCAAGAGTGTGGACTCACCCTGTCTATCACTAGTGATAGACAGATTGGAGTCATGTCTGCAGCTATGGTGACACTCCATAGGTGATAAAGAGAGTGGAGAAAGACAGCAAACCTGTTGATTTTGCAAGTCAATCTATGCTGTGACCCTTACCTATGTTCATGAAGATCTGGGTATTGACCAAAAGAATGAGACTGCAGATACAAATGGTGAAAACAAGTCTCCTCCAAAGGGGGGCTATGCTGTCCTTTAGAGATTGGGTGAGAATTCTAGTCATTCAAGAGGGACTCAGCCTAGAGCTACTTCTCACCCACATCGAAATGAGCCAGTTTGACTGGTTTAGGAATCTAAATAGGATGCCTCCTTGGTGAGGTGTTAAAGGCATGTTCAGAAAGAGGCCCCAGGGAAGACTCAGGATATACTACAGAGTTTATATACTTTGGGGGAAATACTTATTTGAATCACTACTGAATTTGTAAGTTTGCTCTCTTCCAAAAAAAGTGAGCAAACTTACAATCCAGAAAACACATTACTTAAAAGTTTGCACGTCACTGAGTGAAAAAAGTATTTGATCCCCATGGTTTAGGTCTTGGTGGAAAAAACCCTTGTTGGCAATCACAGTAGTACAATGTAGTCAGTCACCAGGTTTGCACACATGTCATGAGGGATTTTGCCTCACTCATCTAGGTTCAGAGGTTTCAGCTTTCTCCACATTTTCTCTGGAACTTATTCTGGAGAGTGGCTAAGACACTTCATGACCTTAACCCTCTAGACTCAACCAATGTGTCTACACACCATATCTTCTTAGCAGAAAAACACCCCCAATTTATAATGTTTCCACAGCTATGGTTGAATGTGGGGGGTGGTAGAATTTCATGGTGGCATTTGGTGGAAGCATCGCTGTCCTTCTTTGACACATTGCTGAGCTGCTCCATGTTTTCTCTGTGGCAGGTACCCAAAACTGAGAATGTACGTTTAATATACGTTTAAGCTAGCTAGCCCTGAGATTGTGTATCCTGAGTTTTTTTTCTGGTACACGAGCTACTCTCTCCTGTGACTGGGTGTCCGGCCCCTCCACACTGACGTTGGGTCGTTGGCTGAGAGCCGTTCTTCCAGCTTCTGGGAGTAGATCCTTTTAGCTGCTTTTATCTCCTTGGTCAGTGTGTTCCTAGCTTGCTTGTACAGGGCCCTGTCACCACTTCTGTAGGCATCCTCCTTGGCCTTACAAAGATGTTGGAGTTTAGGAGTGAACCATGGTTTATTGTTGTTGTATGTGCAAAAGGTCTTTGTTGGCACACACACGTCTTCACAGAAACTGATGTATGATGTCACAGTGTCCGTGAGCTCATCTAGGTTCTCAGATGCAGCTTCAAAAACAGTCCAATCAGTGGAGTCAAAACAGTCCTGCAGTTCCTGCTTTGCTGCGTTAGTCCACTTCTTCACAGTTTTGACTACAGGCTTCGCACGTTTGAGTTTTTGCCTATAAACTGGAATAAGATGGACCATGCAGTGATCAGAATGTCCCAAAGCTGCCCGGGGCACAGAGCGATAGGCATCTTTTAGAGTGGTGTAGCAGTGATCCAGTATGATGTTGTCCTTGGTGGGGCAGTCTATATGCTGTCTGTATTTAGGGAGTTCGTAGTTTAGGTTTGCTCTATTAAAATCCCCAAGAATAATTGTAAAGGAATCTGGGAATTTCCTCTCCAGGGTAGTAATCTGGTCAGCCATCTCGCAGAGTGTGTTGTTCGCGTTGGCCTTTGGAGGGATGTAAACTCCGACTAGCATGAAGGAGGAAAACTCTCGCGGTGAATAAAAAGGTTTACAGTTGATGAAAAAACTTTCCAAGTGTGGGCTGCAGTGTTTCTGTAACACTGTGACATCAGTACACCAACCTTCATTAATGTAGAAGCAGACTCCACCACCCTTTGTTTTCCCTGAGAGCTCTGTTTCGCGGTCCGCCCGGTGAAGTTGGAAGCCCGGCAGATTTAAGACAGCGTCTGGGACTCGCTCTCTGAGCCAGGTTTCAGTGAAGCAGAGGGCAGCAGAGCGTGCAAAGTCCTTGTTAGTCCGGTTTAAGAGCAGTAATTCGTCGACTTTGTTTGGAAGAGAGCGGAGATTCGCGAGGTGAATGGAGGGGAGTGCCGTGCAGAATCCTCGCCGACGTAGTGCGACTCCCCCGTCTACGTCTTCTCCAGGAGCCACAGAGAGCTGCTGTGATAAGAGAAGAACTATAGTGAGACGACTGCCTGATGTTTAGCAGTTGATCTCTGGAGAAACTGATGTGGTCTGAGTGACCAAAAACGCAGAAAATAAACAGAAACAAGAAAAGTGCGAGAGAGCGCAGTACCGAGGCTGCCATCCGCGGCGCCATCTTGACAGCAATCTTAACAGAATGTGGGGGGTGGTAGAGTTTTGTTTGGTTGAAGCATCGCTGTCCTTTTTTGACACATTGCTGAGCTGCTCCATGTTTTCTCTGTGGCAGGTACCCAAAACTGAGAATGTACGTTTAATATACGTTTAAGCTAGCTAGCCCTGAGATTGTGTATCCTGAGTTTTTTTTTTTCTGGTACACGAGCTACCCTCTCCTGTGACTGGGTGTCCTGATCCTGTGCTGACTACTCCAGGAACTCTTTCAGAGTTTCATGTTTCATAAGTCAAATGCATTTCTATTGCACGTGTAACTCATAATAGAAATATGCTTTAAAACGATGGGAGTCCCCAGTCTTCCACAGACAACTGTTTTACTGTGTGATGATTAGCTTACTCCTGTGCAAATCCCCCCTTTCTGCTGTCTTCCCTGTAGCAGTTTCCCTGCTGCCAACTCATTGAAACTATGTCTTGTGTCTTTTGTGTACTGGCTAAATGTGGGCCTTCTTTGTTTGAGGTTGTCCTTATAGCCTAAGTTTCTATGCCTGAGCTCCCCCAAAGATAATCTCAAAAATACCACAATATTTCAGGCTCAGGTTGTGTTCCCGCAGTCTTACATCCCGACATCCTTTCCGAAATTAGAACCTGAGCTGCCTGGAAAAATCTTTGTACTTTGTATTTGACCTCAGCGGTCTGGCCACTTTTCAGCCTTGTTTACTCTTCCAGATTTGAAGCTGGGCTACAGAACTATTGTGTTCACTTTCCATCCTTGCTACTAGAGTGATTCCCATTTACTGTTGGCCACCAGGTTGATCTCACTGGGGTTACCCCCATGAGAACATATGCCTTCTCTGCTAGCCACAAGTTTAACCACGTGAATGGACCCGTCCATCACCTATATGTAACTCTGCCTTCACATCAGGCCACTTACCTACTCTGTTTTGCTGTGAGCCTTTCTACTACTTGACCACCTGAAACACCGCTCTCTCCACTGGCCACAAGTGTTGCCTCCAGAGCTTAAAAATCAGCCACCAGAAGGGTTCATCCCCTGCTAGACCACTTTATCTGTAGCATGTGCCCTGACTTGCCATTGACGGTCTGTCGCTCTCAACACCTTGGTTACCTGAGTGCATCTGGTTTAGCTTCAAATGGCTTAACATCACTACTACTGAACATCTGCTCAACTTTCAGAGAGATTCCTCTCCCCTGTTCTACCTACAGGTTGTCCTTCTGAAATGAACCATCCCTTTGACATCCATCAGGAAAGTCTTCCCCATCCACTAACTTTTACAGTCTCCTCTTGCCCTTTACACTCAGCTTCTTACAAATGTAGCCAAGTGAACTAATACTAGATATGGAAAGGGTTTAAAAAGAGGGGATTGTGTTTTTGACTGATTGCCTGTCTACCAGAGGTCTGTTGTAGAGTTGTCATGGTGATGACTAGACCTCGCATTTTGGGGGTATACTGTCCCTTTAAGAGACACTGTAAGCCAGAGCACGCATGCACTCAAGTTTGCGTCACACACTGAGCGCTGTGAGCGGGAGCACTGGAGAGTTAGAGACTGCAAAATATTCTGTGGCTAGCTACACAAGAGGTAAATGTGCTAAAAAAAGTGTAGCATACTGCAAAATATTGTCACCAGTGTTGTAGTAGACTGTAATTAGCTAAGTTTCTTTAGCAATGACTCCATGTTTGTGACCATTTCTGTAGAGTTCTTAACGCGCGACGGGTGCATGTTTAATGGTCACGTGCTGTGAAAGGGACTGAAGAGCAGGTTGGCGTGAGTAGTTACAGTGTCCTAACAGATTTCAAAGTTGTTAAGTTTATACTGTTATTCACTTTGCATAACTCTGTATGTTTCTGTTTGATTCAGAGGGGAGATCACTTGCTGTGTGATTCCTGCGTGTGTACTTGTCCTAGCACAGTAGCTGTGTGGAGAAACCGAAGTGAGTTCATGATGTTCTCCCATAGAAATGTATGTTTAAAAGAGAGTTTACAGTGCACTTTATTGCCAGTTGACCTGTGAAGTTGTGGGATGTAAACAATGTGTTTATTTGTTTTGTTTTCCCTTTTTTGTTGTATTTGTTTCTTGACAGGTCACTACTGTTGTCTATACTGTTTGAATTTAACATGTACATATGATAGTTACTGTTGTCTCAGACCCTGAAAGGCAGTTTTAGGCTGAGCCAGTGGAATAGTTAAATTTTGCCGTTTCACTCAAAACTACAGAATTAAAACTGTGCTCCTCCGAGTACAGTCGGAGAATAAAAAAGCCCACAAAATAGTATTTCCTGTGTCCTGTCTCATTCCCCATGACCGGGCCACACAAAGCAACTAAATTTTTGCGACACTCTAAATGGTTATATTTTCCGCTTCAACTCATATTTGGACTTGATGTTTTTAATATGGAGTTTTTGAGCATGAACCTTGCTATGTATGAAATAAGACTGTATATGTTGTGGTCTTCATTCTTGCTTTATGTCACTCGATAAATGAAATAATGAATAAAAATAAGTAAATAATAAAACACAAATGAAAATTTTATGATGGCAATCCTTAAGTGTGTGTGTGTGTTTATGTGTGTGTGTGTGTGTGTGTGTGTGTGTGTGTGTGTGTGTGTGTGTGTGTGTGTGTGTGGGCAGGGGGGGGGGGGGTGATATGTAATCGACTCACAGTAGTACTTAACTTCATATGGATACAAAATACAAAAACAATTTCAAGTCTTTTAGGCCCCGCCCACTCTTATCCTTCTCGGGTGGTGTGCAAGATTAAACAACACAAAATGTCAATAAAAGACAAAGGCATTGAAATAAAACCTAATGACTGAGCTCAGAAAATCAGAAAGCTGTTATGGGCTCTTCTTTACAAACCAGTTTGCTCATGCTTGTTTTGCTATCTTCTTACTGTTCTTTGGTCATATCCTCTTCTAAGTTTTCTCTCTCATGTCAGTTACAGGGACAGTTTGATCTAAATGGGATGTACAAGGCTGGTGATGTGGTTCTAGGGGGACTGTTTCAAATCCACTTCTTTTCAAGTGTTGCTATTCAGTCTTTTACTTCAAAACCACAACAACCTACCTGCAATGGGTAAGTAAGGCTGGGGGAAAAAAGGGAAATCGAAATAAATGCAAAGGAAATATGAGATTGTAATTCATAGTAACTGTACTTTCTGATTTATTATCATTCAGGATAAAGTGCATCTATATTATTTGTCATGAAAATAATATCTTGTTTATCGTTGTTATTCAGTTTCCTTAATTGTTTATAATGTTTTTTAATAATAAGTAATTGTGACACATGTTGCAGTAAAGTATCTTAGATGAAAATTTATCTTAATAAAAAAGTGTTTTTCAGTTACATTTTTCTTTTCTTAGTGTTTATGCCCTAGGATTTAAGCTCGCACAAACCATGGCCTTTGCTATTGATGAGATCAATAGAAACTCAAACCTGCTACCTAATGTGACTCTGGGGTACACTATGTATGATAGCTGTCTTGAACTTGGAATTGGATTTCGTGCAGCATTGTCATTGGCCAGTGGTCAAGAAGAGAAAATTATATTAAATAGTACATGTATTGGAAATCCTCCTGTCATAGGGATTGTGGGTGATTCATCTTCTACAAATTCTATTGCCATCTCCAACGTCTTAGGTTTGTACAGAGTACCTATGGTAAGTTTTCTGCTCGACAATGTAATAGTTTTCTTGGATTATTTTAATTTAATTTCAAATTTAAAGACACTTGAAGTAACATGACAAAGTTAAGACATCTCTACATCAATATCGGTACAATCTGTAGTCTATATCTTTCAGGTGAGTTATTTTGCCACATGTTCCTGCCTGAGTAACCATCAGAAATACCCATCATTCTTTAGGACGATCCCAAGTGATGCTTTCCAGGTGAAAATCTGTCAACAATTGTTTTTGTTGTCGACAAAGATGTTTTGGTTAAAGAAATTGCCTACTTTTCAACAATATGGATACTATGATACTAAAATGTTTTTTTCAGTTACAGTTTTACTTTGTTATGAACAAAGCTAATTTGCCACCATAAAGGTGTAATAATCATGTGGAAAATTGTTCTTATCTATGCGCTTACACTTAGGTACGTGCTATGATTCAGATTCTGAAGCATTTCAGTTGGACTTGGGTAGGTCTGCTTGTCAGTGACGATGATTATGGACTTCACGCAGCAAGATCGTTTCAATCTGAGCTGAGTCTGTTAAGTGAAAGTTGCCTGGCCTACACTGAGGTTTTGCCCTGGGACAAAGACACAGAAGAACTCAGGAGGATTGTTGATGTGATGAAAAAATCCACAGCTCGAGTTGTTATTGTCTTTGAACATTACAGTCGCATGATACACCTTATGGAAGAGGTTTGGCTTTAAAACATTCCAATTATTATTAATTGCAAAGGTCTGAATCATTGTATTGTGTAAAACATTTATTACATCATTATTTGAATGATTACAGAAAACTGTTCATGAAGAATTCATTTAAAGGTGAATAATAGCTTAAATAGCATGATAATGTCAATAAACAGGTTGTAGTTACAATATCTTTTCATAGAATATGGTGTAATCTAATTCACAGGTAGTGAGGCAAAATGTAACTGGCCTACAATGGATGGCCAGTGAAGCCTGGACAGCAGCTGTTGTGCTCCAAACACCTCAGCTTATGCCATACCTGCGTGGTACACTGGGTATCGCTATTCGTCGAGGCGAGATACCAGGATTCAGGGAATTCCTGTTACAAATACGTCCTGACTTACATCACAATAACAGCTACGGAAATAGTATGGTGAGAGTTTACGTTTTTAATGTACTAGTTGGAACAATTTCCATAATTTGTAAAAAACAATAAAACATTATTTCAGGTGAACCAGTTTTGGGAATTCACATTTCAGTGCAGATTTGCACCAGCTCCAGCAGGCTGGCTGGAAGGTGGAGGTGCAATATGTACTGGACAGGAAGATCTAGAAAATGTGGATAATGAATTCTTGGATGTTTCCAACCTGCGACCTGAGTATAATGTGTACAAAGCTGTTTATGCACTGGCATATTCCCTTGATGACATGCTGCGGTGCAAGCCAGGAGGAGGGCCATTCAGTGGGAACAGCTGTGCCACTTTGCAGTCACTGGAGCCTTGGCAGGTGTGATATCATTTTACATTCAGTTTATAAATTCTTTGCTTTATAATTACTTTCAGGATAGAATTTCTCACATAGAACTAAATACAATGTGATAATATTAACTATTAAAAAGCTGGAGTGAGCTAAATAGATTTTCCATACTCCCAGTTTCGGAGTTGTGGAGTTGTGGAGTGACATTTAATCCAGTGACACTGGAAAGGTGCATGGATCCCCGGATATCTCAACCCCCACACTTTGGATATATTTTACATGGTGATTGTAAATAAATTTCTGACTTTTCATTTGAAGAACTTTGGGTCTGAGTCAATTGAGTTAGTTTGGTATGCTGACACCCATAAAAATTAGCAGTTAATATATTTTGATCAGAAGCTTGTATGTATAAAGCATTATTGGCGATGTAAAATACATTTCTTTATTTAATGAGGGGTGGGGGTGGGGGTGGGGGGAGCATGGTATGTGGCGCCGCTGCAGCGAGGCTGACACACCAGAGCTGCAGCAACTGACATACCGGAGCATACCGACCGGGCCAGCCAGGTTGTGGTGGACAAGCTCCCGGCTACACAGAGGGAGCAGGTAGTGGTGTTTCGCCGGCAGTTGAAACAGCTGTAGGACAGATCCCACTGCCGGATGCAGTTGATAGAGAGTCTGGCAGCTCAGATCGGGTCCTGGCCACTACTGCCGCTGCCCTTACTGATGTCCCTCAACCGCATGTGAGTGGCTGGTGTCTGACCTGTTCTGGCAGCATGCTGGTCCCCAGGGTGAGTCTGGTCCACGCCTGCTGCGCCACGCCTCATGCCCCATGCCCCACAGTGAGCCCACAGATTCAAACATCCATGTCGCTGGGGCATGGGCTGGGGACGCCACCAGTTGTGGTTGATTTCCTCACCTACTCGTGCGAGTGTGTGTGTGTGGTAGGAGGGGTCAGCTGGATGGCTCCCCAGCCTCAGTCAGGCCATGGGGGTATGTGGCGGGGCATGATTTGTGGCGCCACTGCAGGGAGGCTGACACACCAGAGCTGCAGCACCTCATCACGCCTCCATTGCATTTAAGTCTGTACTGGGTCCTGACTGAAGTTGTTGTTGTTGTTGTGTATGTGTGGCTGGCAGCTGTAAAGCTACAGCTGAGTAAGTAAGTTACTTGTTATGCATCCCTTTTTAACAGCTGGTGTATTACTTAAGATGGGTGAACTTCACCACTCTATTTGGCGATCAAGTGTCATTTGATGAGAATGGTGATGCATTGCCAATTTATGATGTGATGAACTGGTTGTGGCTCCCTGATGGAAGCACTAAAGTTCAGAATGTGGGTGAGGTTAAAAGGTCAGCTTTCAAAGGTGAAGAACTCATACTTGATGAAGACAAAATCTTCTGGAACCTTGAATCCAAAAAGGTTAGATATGTTTTTTTTAGATTTAACTTTTGCCACATGTCTAGTATATATAAGTGTAAAGGCTAATATTTGATTTCATCCTAAAGCCACCTCAATCAGTATGCAGCGAGAGCTGTCCTCCTGGTACCCACATGGTGAGAGAGAAGGGGAAACCCCAGTGCTGTTTTGACTGCATCCCTTGTTCTGAAGGAAAAATCACTAATAAGAGCAGTACGTATTTTTCTTTTTGCATGACATATTTAATTTCATTATTATGAAGAATAATATGCATTTCACCAATGTCCCCTTTTGTATCAGACTCCTTGGAGTGTACCAGTTGTCCAGAGGATTTTTGGTCAAACCCCCAGCGTGACCACTGTATTCCTAAGAAGACAGAGTTTCTTTCCTATCATGACCCTTTGGGCATTTGTTTGACAACAACCTCCTTACTTGGAACATTTATATGTGCTGTTGTTCTGGGGATCTTTATCTGCCATGGGAGAACACCTATAGTTCGTGCCAACAATTCAGAACTTAGTTTCCAGCTATTAGTGTCACTTAAGTTATGTTTCCTTTGTTCGTTGCTGTTTATTGGACGACCCAGGCTGTGGACATGCCAACTCAGACACGCAGCATTTGGGATCAGCTTTGTGCTGTGTGTCTCATGCATCTTAGTAAAAACCATGGTTGTTCTGGCTGTGTTCAAAGCCTCCAAGCCAGGAGGGGGAGCCAGTTTGAAGTGGTTTGGTGCAATGCAGCAGAGAGGAACAGTTCTATTTCTTACATCTATTCAGGCAGCCATCTGTACTACCTGGCTTGTCTCTTCCTCTCCAACTCCACATAAAAACACCCAATACCACAATGACAAGATAGTGTATGAGTGTGCAGTTGGGTCCACTGTTGGTTTTGCAGTGTTATTGGGCTATATTGGTGTACTGGCTGTCCTCAGTTTTTTAATTGCATTCCTGGTGAGGAATCTCCCTGATAGTTTTAATGAGGCCAAGCTCATCACATTCAGCATGCTGATCTTCTGTGCTGTGTGGGTGGCCTTTGTTCCTGCTTATATCAGCTCACCAGGAAAACTTGCAGATGCAGTGGAGGTATTTGCCATCCTGGCCTCAAGTTTTGGTCTTTTGATCACACTGTTTGGACCCAAATGTTACATAATTCTGTTGAGACCAGAGATGAACACAAAGAAAGCTGTTATGGGTCGTGGCATTGGGTCATAAAAAGTCAGCTAATTTCAAAAGAAAGAAAAGCACATTATCTCTTCGTAGTATAGACAGAAAAAAATAATAAAAATCCTATATTTAAATGAAGTTAATATTCCTTTTAAATGTCTGTGCTGGTGTTAAATGACTGCCAATGTGCAGATATCTTGATTCATTCTACTTTAATTGTTTTTCATGATCCATCCATCCATCCATTCGCTTCCGCTTATCCTTTTCAGGGTCGCGGGGGGCGCTGGAGCCTATCCCAGCTGTCATAGGGCGAGAGGCGGGGTACGCCCTGGACAGGTCGCCAGTCTGTCACACGGCCAACACACAGGGACAGACAAACATTCACACTCACATTCATTCGCACATTCACACCTAGTGACAATTTAGATTATCCAATTAACCTATCCCCACAAGCTGCATGTCTTCGGACGGTGGGAGGAAGCCGGAGTACCCGGAGGGAACCCACGCAAACACGGGGAGAACATGCAAACTCCACACAGAAAGACCCCGGCCTGATGTTGGAATTGAACCCAGGACCTTCTTGCTGTGCGGCAACAGTGCTAACCACCGTGCCACCGTGCTGCCTGTTTTTCATGATACAGTTGAAAAATAGAACAAAATTAAATTAAATATTGTTCCTATAAACATATACTGACTTGTGTTTATTGCATCTTCCAAGAAATTTCTATATTCTCATAAACCTTGACTTAATTTATTAAAAATACATCAGAGGGGGATGTTCCACCTTCACCATCCTGCATACAGTGGACATCGTCGTTCACATAATAGAGACTGGCTACACACATAAACACAAAACATCGTATCGATCAAAGAAAGTACACAGCCAGAGCTTTTATCAACTTCAATTCAATTCAATTTGATTCAACTCAATTTTATTTATATAGCGCCAAATCACAAAAAAGTTGCCTCAAGGACTTTATATTGTAAGGTAGACCCTACAATAATACATTGAAACTTGAAACTTGAAAAAAGCTTATGATGCAATTGACTAGATATTATTTAATAAATTGAAAATGCCATTAGAGAGGTGAATAGTTATTTAAACAACAAGCAACAAATTATGAAGATGGGTAAACATTCATCAAAATGTTTGAGCATTGGTTGTGAAGGCCCACTTGGGTAAATATTGGGCCCAAAACTCACGATCTTGTATAAAATGATGTAGAGCATTAGATATATCACAGTTCAATTTATTTTATGTCATGGAGAGCATAAACAGCACTTTTTGGAGATCCTCACAAAATTTGACTAAACTAGAATGATTGTTAGATAAAAGAAATTATCACTGATTTTAAGCAAAACAAAATTTATGATAATTGGAAATTCTAGGACAGGCATGGATGTAAATGTGATGATAAACAGAGATAGAGAGTATACAAGATTTTTTGTAGACTATAAAATCAACTGGAAACGTCAAATAAAATATGTACAATCAAAATGGTCAAGAAGCATTTGTTAAATTATTTAAATCAAAAATCACTTCATATACTTTACTGTTCTCTTATATTGTCAAAGTTACATTTTTGTGTAGAAGGGGTGTGCAGGGACTTTTACAGAAAGGCGAGCAGAGACAGTTGCTTTATGATAGTGCTGTTTAGGATTTAAGGGAGAGAGAGCTTCATTTTAGGATGTTTTAATTTGTATTTTTTTTTTAGATTTTTTAGATTTTATTTATTGATAAAATAAATAAAATCTAAGTAAGTAGTACTTTACACTAAGTAAAAGGACAAAAAGGACTATTTGATCCCCATGAACGAGGGCTTGATGGAAAAACGCTTGTTGGCAATCACAGTAGTACAATGTTTATTGTAGTCAGTCACCAGGTTTGCACACATGTCATGAGGGATTTTGCCCTACTTCTCTTTACAGGAATTCTTTAAATCCTTTAGGTTCAAAGGTTTCAGAGCCCTCCACAGATTTTCTATGTTACTTAGGTCTGAAGAGTGGCTAAGACATTTCATGAGTAACCAGATGCACCCATGCATCACATCTTTCTGAGTAGAAAAACAGCCCAAAATATGTTTTCAGAGCCATGCTTGAATATGGGGGTGGTGTCCTTTGGGTCATACTCAGCATTTCTCTTCTCAAAGCGGTTCAAGTTGATACCAAAGAACTCAATTTGGGTTTCATATTAAGAAAACTCTTTTTCCCAAGCCTTTTCTGAATAATTTAGGTCTCCATTGGCAAACTCACCAGTGTTTGCCAGTAAATGGTTCAGAATCCCCATGGATGAACTTAAGCAAGTGGCTGGGGAGAGGAAGGTCTTGCTTTCTATGCTGACTGTTGCGCACCATGCTGGCTTCTGACAAACATTGGATGGTTGGTTGGATGGTGCTCTATGTAAAGGGACAACTACATACCTTCAGTTTAATTATCTCCCCTTACCTGAAATCAAATATGCTACCTCATACCCACAGAATGACTCCCTTATCTTCTGTTCCTCTTGTGCTGGGTGGCTTAAAGTTAAAGATCTAGTTTCACCTGACCCTCCAGCTTCTTAATCAGGTGCCACTCAGGCCATGGTCAACCTTTCTGCTTTAAAATTGCATCATCTCTCCTGCCTTCCCACTGCATTTGGGAAAATCACTGTCCTTTTTTAAAGACATATTGCTGAGTTACTCAGGTCTGTCTGTGCTGCTGCTGCCCCAAAACTGTGAATGTGTTTTTATTGCCTGAGCTAGCTAGCCAGAAAACAGTGTATCCTGGGTCTGTTTCTGATACATGAGCTAGCCTCCCCTGTGACTGGGTGTAGCGGTTTCCCTGCTACCAGTTCATCATATCTTTTCTTATGTACTGGCTGCTGCTTAATTTGGGCTTTCTTTGAGCTAATCCTCATAGCTTGAGTTTCTGTGCTTGAGCTAGCCCCAAGATAATCTAGAACAGCAGTCCCCAACCCCTGGGCCACGGATTGGTACTGGTTCGTGAGTTGTTTGGTACCAGGCCGTGAGAGCTGAAGCTTGGGTGTGAAATTTATTTTTATTTTTTATTTATAGTTAACAAGTTAACAATAGTTTTTTTTTATTGTTAACTCGGTTTCCCTGGGTCTTTTCCTGTGTTGTAGTCGTGTGTCTTAATTTTAAAGAAATATTGACCATAGTGACCAGACAGCATTAAGGGGCAGAGAGGAGGATGTTACTCTCAATGTTGTTGCCACATTTCGCTGCTAATAAAGTTATACAATTAAACAGTGTATTTGAGTTTATTATAATATTTACAACATACCACAGTTTTTGCCTTGTCATTTTATTTTGTTGTATTCATACGCGACACCTTAAAGGCCGGTCTGTGAAAATATTGTCTGACATTAAACCGGTCCATGGTGGAAAGAAGGTTGCAGACCGCTGATCTAAAATACAGCAGCCCACAATATTTGAGGTTTAGGATGTGGTGTTGCTGTCTTCCATCCACACTTCATTTCAAACATTAGAACCTGAGCTGGCTGACATCATCTTTATACCTTGTATTTGATCTTAGCGGTCTGGCCACTTTTCAGCCTCATTTACTCTTCCTGTCATTTTGGCTTTAGGGCAGGCAGGATGTAGGACCCAAATGCAGGGCAGGACTTACGACACGTAAGGATGAACTAAAGGAGGCAGCTGTTATTGCCCTATAAAAAAACTTGAAGTTGAAATACACGAAAGAAAACATGACTGGAAATTAGAAAACTAGGAACGAGTAGTAGAGAGTAGAGGAGTTGTCGAGTAACAATGGAAACTAGGAGCTCGGACGAAACACACAGCACAGAAAGGGTAATGACGCAACAATGGACAGTTGAAAACACAAGGCTTAAATACACCAGGGAGTGGTGAGGGAATGGGAAACAGGAGGGAAACACAGATGAGTCTAATCTGACATAACAAGATAGGGAGGAAGCAAAACTGAAAACACTGAACACAGTGCATGAGACCATCAAAGTAAAACAGGAAATACAAGAAAGTCATGGAGATGTAGACTTGACAAGGAGACATGGCTGACACGGAAGACAGAGCGAACATAGAACATGAAACGTGGAACACAGTGAAAGCGAGGTAACAGAAACCTAAGGACTAGAAACTAAGAATATAACATAAGCAGAAAACAATAATGAGAATCAAAACCATGAAAACCAACAAATCCAAATATATAACTAATCAAAACACACTGGGTCCCAGACCCAGTTCTGTGACACTTCCGGGTTTGAAGCTGGGCTACAGAACTACTGAGTTCACTTTCGATCCTTGCCACCAGGGTGATTCCCATTCACCAGGTCACCAGGTCTTCCTCACTGGGGTCACCCCACTAAAAAGATCTGCCTTCTCTGCTGGCCACAAGTTTAACCCCGTGAATGGACCTGTCCATCACCTATATGTAACTCTGCCTTCACATCAGGCCACTTACCTACTCTAGTTGGCTGTGGGCCTTTCTACTACTTGACCGCTCGAGAAACACTGGTTTCTCTACTGGCCACAAGTGTTGCCTCCAGAGCTTAAAAATCAGCCACCAGAAGGGTTCACCCTCATTGCTAGTCCTCTGCTAGACCACTTTATCTGTAGCCATGTGCCCTGCCTCGCTGTTGACGGTTTCTGCAGCACTCAACACCTTGGCTACCTGAGTGCATCTGCTTTGGCCCTGACGAGTAGAAAACACCTTTTAACACCCTGCTAGGGTACTTCGAATATCTGTTGGACTTTTGTCCATTTGTTGTGGACTTTGGCCTTACCAATGCCTCCGCTGATATCCAGGCTCTAGTAAGAGAGACTTTCTCAACCTGTTCTTTTTTGTCTATCTTGGCAACATCCTGATTTTCTTCTGGACTCTGGCAGAGCATTGGACCCATATTTGGAGTGTTTTAAAGCGGCTCCTGAAAAATCAACTCTATGTGAAAGCTGAAAAGTGCGAGTTTTCACCACTTTTCTTTTTCTTGGCTTCATTCTATCAGGAGGGCAGGTGAAGACAGACCTGGCTAAACTACAGGCAATCACTGAGTTGCCCGTCCCGGACACACGGAAACAGCTTCAATGATTCTTGGGGTTCTCCAATTTTAACCATCGATTCATCCGGGAATATAGTAAACTCACTTGTCCCAAGGTGCCATATGTTCGTTCCACAGATGCAGATGGAGCACAGTTTTACAAGAAAGATAAGTGACTGAAAAAGTGCTTGTGCTTTAAGTGCTTTGGCACTCTTTGGCAATATTGTGGGCAATGTTAAACTTAATCATCATCTCGGCCTCCTCTGACGACCTATTTACTGCTGCCTGCCAATCTAGTTAATTTTGTATTCCCAGTTTAGTTAAGGTTGTTTTTCCGTGTGTTCAGCAATACAGCTGTTTTTGAGTTTACTTTTCAATTGCCTGACGAGTCTGCATTTGGGTCCAATTCTGTTTGCCGCGCACAGTTTATGACACAGGATTGCGACAACACAATAGACCCAGCAGTTCACAATCCCTCCGCTGAGCTCCAGGAGGACCTTATTTACATGGTGGAGTTTCTGTGTCAGGAGTAGTTAGCAATCCCTATTGAGGAATACCAGTAGGAGATAGCTCTTCGTTTAAAGAGGATGATTTCAGGACTTCCGTGGTTAGATTCAGTTCGTTACATCCTCTTATTCAGGACTTCCTCATCACTACCATGCACATTCGCCCACAGCAGCAGCCGCAGCATGGCGTGCTAGAGGATTTTCAGCCTGGCCCACCAGAGGATTCGGGGCACAACCCTCCGGAGGATTTGTGGCCCAATTCGCCTCCTCCCCCTTCCTGGAGGAAGTGGCGTTCACACCACCATCATGCTGAGAAAACCCCGTTGGTGAGTGAAAGTGACTGTTTTTGTCATACTCAGCCTGAGCATTTTGATTTTGGACCAACCACTGCTAAGCTAACAGGGTCAGAGACTGATTGTTTTGTTTCGACCCCGTGCTCCTAGTTGTTCCTAGAGACTGCTAACCACGATGCTCCTCTTAGTGACTGTTTTGTGTTTCCACCTGTTCTGTCAACTGAAGTCTCTGGTTTTGCTCATTCGATCTTTCAATAGACTAATGTTAAGGTCAGTGGGGAGACAGCCTCAACTTCTAAGTTTCCCCCTAAATTTCCCCCAGTGAGATCTGATCTGTTTTCAAATTATTGTTCATTTAATTTTTTGAGCAGTGTAATACTCTGTTTATTGACACATTAGCAGCATCAAATAAAGAGCATCAGGTACTATGTCGTCACCATTGATGAGTGTAACCCATGTGAAATTCAAGGCTACAAACCCCTTTTCGTCATTTAAAGCTATTGCTTATTATTATCACACGGGAGTGCTGTCAAGCTGTCTTGCGTTTATGACCTTGCGTCTTGTGCACAGGAAGCATTGTCTGTCCCTTCCCGTGAGATCTAAGTTTAGATAATGTATTTTACTAGCTGATTAAGCTCAGAAACCTCAGCTATGAGAATGCCTCCTAGCCATATCACAGTAGGGGGAGGTAATTAAATATAGGTACTTTCTCCGTTTATATTAAAAAGGTTCATTCTTAAAAAGCCAGGCTAGGTTATTTTTTTTTTTTTAAAGTATTTGCACTGTATATTAAGTTACATTTAGTTGTTAAGATGTAAGGATGAAAACAACACTTTTCATTGTAAACAGTGATTATTAAGGGTGGATTTCAATAATCGATTTCCTGATTCAAAGTGATTTTAGCTTGATATTTTAGCAATATTGATTTTTTATATCCTGAATTGATTTTTAAATATAAATGTATTTTCCCAGAAACCCCAGAATCTCAGGTTAAAGCTCACAACTATTTCAACAACCACCAAACAGCTAAAACAGCAAATGAGAGCAGATAAAGCTCTTTAGCTCGTCTCACCTGACAGCACATAAACAGACACGCCATCTGGGCTGAAAGCCGACATCTCACAGATTCTGTAGCTGTCTTGTGATGTGGTATGAGTCATTGACTAGGAAAAGAAAAGAAAATGGAATGGGAATTTATTGTTCTGCACTGTTTATGAGGATTATTTTTTTAACTGCTAGAAAGGATTCTGGAGAACCACTGATGGTGAGTCCCACCCAAATGAGATCCTGGATGATCGTGAAATGGTGTACCAAGCCATGCAATCAGAATATGGGAATTCTCAGAAGAACTGATTCAAGCAATAACTTGGATTTCAGTTATGCCTTATGCACTATTAGTCCTACCCAGGTAGTAGACAATAGGGTCTGGACATTGACACGTCCCTAACAGTATGACTGCTTGGGTTTCAACAAACTTTAAAGGACAATTCAGTTTGGAATATTCTAACTTTAGAATGGGAAGACTTTAATTTGTTTTATTCATTTAAGACAGCTTCAGCAAAGTCCAAAACAAACTTTTTTTTTTTTTTTTTTTTACATCTATTCACCCAAAAAAGCACTATTATTGTGCAAACTTGGTTGATTGTGATTGTATGTGTTTATGAGTTGTACTGAGGCAATAAAAGTCCCAGTTGTTCACTTCCAAGTCAACTCCTTTTGTGAGTCACATACATAGACCTAAAAATGCAATACATGTTTTATCTCAATACCAAATAAAGCTAAGGGGGTTTGAGGGAGTGTGCCTGATGGCTGGACCTTAATCAACAGAGACTGGTCAGGTGCAGCTTGAAGAGATAAAAATGGGTCTGCCCTCTTGTGGGCTCGTCTCTTGCAGGAGGCGCCCTAGGGAGGAGCTGGACTGTGTCCCCATCTTAGAACTCTACTAGACTTCGGCACTCCCATAAAGAATGACAGTGGATATGGGTTATTAGAAGGAACATAAATTTATCTAAACCAAGATAAATCAAATATATGAAAGCGAAGGAGGGTAAAGGGACCACCCTTTACCCTCCTTTGCTTTCATATATTTTTTGTTGCCCACTCAACTATTGTGTTTTCTGTTTCAATTCAAATATGGATAGAAGTTTTTAATATGGCCTTGTTGAGACATTAAGCATGAATTCTTGGTATTCTTCTTTTAAGTCCCTTGATTGGTAAGGTTGCTTGAAGCAATCTCAAATGAAAAGTATGCTCCGCCTTCTTCTCTGATGGGTGGTGTGAAAAACTAAACAACACAGCATGTCAATAAAAGGGAATGGCCAACAATAAAACTTAATGACTGGTGTAAAAAATGCAGAAAGCCGCCATGTGCTCATCTTGGCGAAACAATTTAGTCATGCTTGTTTTACTGAATTCCTGTGTTACTTCTAGTGTATCATCTCCTCAGTTTTCTTTTTCCTGTCAGCTACAGGGACAGTTTCATCTAAATGAGATGCACAAGACTGGAGATGTGGTTCTGGGGGGACTGTTTCAAGTCCACTTTTCAAGTGTTACTGATCTGTCTTTTACCTCACAGCCACAACAGCCTACTTGCCACGGGTAACTATGACAGGGAAAAAAACTACAAAAAAAAAATAGAAAAAGAAAACTATTAAACTTAATTCAAAGAAAATATTTTGTATCTGAAATAACTATGCCATTCCGAAAAAATGCATGTATCTTGAAAAATGCAGCTGCTTTTATTAATGTTAAACAATACATTTAATTGTTATTGTTGAATTTTTTTAATTGCTCATAATATTAGTAATTTTGCAACATATGTTACATTTTAAAAATCTTGTTGTTTATTCAATAATAACTTTTTCTTGTCTTAGTGTGTATGTCTTAGGATTTAAGCTTGCACAGACCATGGCCTTTGCTATTGATGAGATCAACAGAAACACAAACCTGCTCCCTAATGTGACTCTGGGATATACTGTTTATGATAACTGCCTTGAACTTGGAATTGGATTCCGTGGAGCATTGTCATTAGCCAGTGGTCAAGAGGATCAAATTGTAGTAGATGATACATGTGTTGGAAATCCTCCAGTTGTAGGGATTGTGGGTGATTCATCTTCTACAAATTCAATTGCAATCTCCAGCGTCTTAGGTTTGTACAGAGTACCTATGGTAAGTTTTCTGCTTGACCATGTGACTGTTTTCATGGATTAGTTTGATATAATTGAAAATGTCATGTCATGATGACAAAGTTACGATATTTCTACCTGGATAGCTCTCCAATATACAGTCTGTATCTTTCACAGGTGAGTTATTTTGCCACATGTTCCTGCCTGAGTGACCGTCAAAAGTATCCATCCTTCTTTAGAACAATCCCAAGTGATGCTTTCCAGGTGAAAATTTGTCACCAAAATAACAATGGAAACACAAAAGTATTTTTGAAGAAGACAATATTTGTGTAAAGGGGGAGAACACAAAAGGATATCAAAATGTTGGAAATTATAATATAATTATTTTTAACAACTACACTCCAATTCTATATTATCTCAGAGAAAAAAGCTAAATTGTACATAATACACTGAAAGGTTTTTTTAAACTTTTTAATGCCCTTACCCTTTCATCTGTATTCACTTAGGTACGTGCAATGATTCAGATTCTAAAGCACTTCGGCTGGACTTGGGCAGGTCTGCTTGTGATTGATGATGATTATGGGCTTCATGCAGCCAGATCCTTTCAGTCTGAGCTGAGTGTGTCTGGTGAAGGTTGCCTGGCCTACACTGAGGTTTTACCCTGGGACAAAGACACAGATGAACTCAGGAGGATTGTTGATGTGATGAAAAAATCCACAGCTCGAGTTGTCATTGTCTTTGAAATTCCTAGTCGTATGATAAGCCTGATGGAAGAGGTTTGGCTTTAAAACACTTTAATTATTACTAGTTACAAAAGTCTGAATCACCGTATCATGTAAAACACGTATTACATCATTAGTTGAATTGGTACAGAAAATAATTACATAAATTTTATTTACAATAGCTGCTTCATTGGCATAATAATGCCACTAAAGAAGTTCTACTTATAGTATCATTTCATAGATTTGGTCTAATTTAATTCACAGGTAGTAAGGCAAAATGTGACTGGCCTACAATGGATAGCCAGTGAAGCCTGGGCAGAATCTGCTGTGCTCCAAACACCTCACTTTATGCCATACCTGGGTGGTACACTGGGAATCACCATTCGTCGAGGAGAAATACCAGGGCTCAGGGAATTCCTGTTACAAATACGTCCTGATCAACATCACAACAGTAACTACGGAAATAGCATGGTGAGAGTGGAACCCTTTCAATCAATCAAATCAATCAATCAAGACTTTATTCGTCACGTGCAGTTTGCCCTGCAGTGAAATAGGACCCCCCCTGACCTTATACACACAACACAGACACCACATGGGGATAAAAGTCGGAGATCAGTAGTGTTACAAAAAACAAACAAACACTGAAATATACACTACAATGGGAAAGTACAAGAGAGACCTCTACTCATGCTGGGCTCCTGGGAGGACAGCATGAGAACTGGAAACAAAAAAACTCCTCTGCACAAAAAAAGCACATAAATGTCCACAACATTACATTATGGAACACGTGACAAGCCACAGGGTCGGGTGAAAGGGTGGGGGGGAGGGGGGGGGGGGGAGGAGCAATCCGAAGCAAACTCAGCAGCCATCCTGCCCAGCGCTACCCTTCCAGCGCAGGCTCAGACCCGCCGTGTTCCCAGGAGGCAACAAGCATCGAAGGCGTTTGGAAAGGGAGGGGGGATGAGTGTGTGCATATCAGTGTATATGTATGTGTGTGCGTGTACAGAGTTCAGCTGAGACAGTGTCCTTTGCCCTGCTAGGCTAAGTAAACAGTCTTCCAGCCAACCCAGGTGGCCTTGCATGGAATGGGAAGGAACAGACTAAACACAGTCGTTATCAGGGTGTTTTTGTTCGGCTCCAGCCTTGCAACCGCAGCTGGCTCCGAAAGGGTATCCGCATGAAGTGATGGTGCTTTTTACTTAAGTGCGAACAGCTCATAGTGATAGTGATAGTCACAACAAATATATATTTTCATCAATTGTAGCAAATAATTTTCTATATATTTCAGGTGAATCAGTTTTGGGAATTTACATTTCAGTGCAGATTTGCACCAGCTCCAGCAGGCTGGGTGGAAGGTGGGGGTGCAATATGCACTGGACAGGAAGATCTAGGAAATGTTGACACTGAGTACTTGGACATTTCCAACTTGAGGCCTGAGTATAATGTGTACAAAGCCGTTTATGCTCTTGCACATTCCCTTGATGATATGCTGCGGTGCAAGCCAAGAAGAGGGCCTTTTAGTGGGGACAGCTGTGCCACTTTACAGTCACTGGAGCCTTGGCAGGTGTGATATAATTGTACACTCCACCTTTGAATAAATCATTTGCTTTATAATTTCTTTTGGTGCAAAAAGTAATTTAATTATTCTATATTCTTTTAAACAGCTTGTTTATTACATGGAAAGAGTGAACTTCACCACTCCATCTGGGGATCAAGTGTCATTTGATGAGAATGGTGATGTGGTACCAATTTATGATGTTATTAACTGGTTGTGGCTCCCTGATGGAAGCACTACAGTTCAAAATGTGGGTGAGGTCAAAAGGACAGCTTTCAAAGGTGAAGAACTCATACTTAATGAAGACAAAATATTCTGGAACTTTGAATCCAAAAAGGTTAGATATGTTTTTATTTGACATTTACAGTATATAGAATTGTAGCAGGCAATAAATATTTATTTTTTTATGTCCAATAGCCACCTCGATCAGTATGCAGTGAGAGTTGTCCTCCTGGTACCCACATGGTGAGAAGGAAGGCGGAGCCCGAATGCTGTTTTGATTGCATCCCTTGTTCTGAGGGAAAGATCACTAACAAGAGCAGTAGGTGTTTATCTTTCTGTATGACATATTTGATTTAATTTCTGTGAAATATAGGATGCATTTCACCATAAAACCCTTTTTGTCAGGCTCGTTGGAGTGCACCAGTTGTCCAGAGGATTTTTGGTCAAACCCCCAGCGTGATCTATGCATTCCTAAGAAGACAGAGTTTCTTTCCTATCATGACCCTTTGGGTATTTGTTTAACAGCAACCTCCTTACTGGGAACATTTATATGTGTTGTTGTTCTGGGGATCTTTATCTACCATTGCACAACACCTATAGTACGTGCCAACAATTCAGAACTTAGTTTCCAGCTATTGTTGTCACTCATGTTGTGTTTTCTGTGTTCACTTTTGTTCATTGGACGACCCAGGATGTGGACATGCCAACTCAGGCATGCAGCATTTGGGATCAGCTTTGTGCTTTGTGTCTCATGCATCCTGGTAAAAACCATGGTTGTTCTGGCTGTGTTCAAAGCCTCCAAGCCAGGAGGGGGAGCCAGTCTGAAGTGGTTTGGTGCTATGCAGCAGAGAGGAACAGTTCTGTTTCTTACATCTATTCAGGCAGCCATCTGCACTACCTGGCTTGTCTCTTCCTCTCCAACTCCACATAAAAACACCCAATACCACAATGACAAGATTGTTTATGAGTGTGCAGTTGGGTCCACTGTTGGTTTTGCAGTGTTATTGGGCTATATTGGTGTGCTGGCTTTCCTCAGTTTTTTAATTGCATTCCTGGTGAGGAATCTCCCTGATAGTTTTAATGAGGCGAAGCTCATCACATTCAGCATGCTGATCTTCTGTGCTGTGTGGGTGGCCTTTGTTCCTGCTTATATCAGCTCACCAGGAAAACTTGCAGATGCAGTGGAGGTATTTGCCATCCTTGCTTCAAGTTTTGGACTCTTGATCACACTGTTTGGACCCAAATGTTACATAATCCTGTTGAGACCAGAGATGAACACAAAGAAAGCTGTTATGGGCCGTGGGATTGTGTCATAAAATTTTCAGTTTATGTCAATATATATGTGTGTGTTTGTGTTTGTGTGTGTGTGTGTGTGTGTGTGTGTGTGTGTGTATTGTATATATTGAACAGTATAGACCAAATATTAAATAAAGAATTAATTGGAAAATGTTAAATATTAAAGACAGTTATTCAGTCTTTTTTGCTGTTGTTCTTTTACCATGCAGTTTACATACAAAACAACCAGACTTTTCAAAGATAGGCATTAACTTTGTTACCCTCCACTCTAAAACTAACCTATTAAGGAAGTTAAATGTAATTGAAATTATTTTAATAAACTAAGCTTTCAAGATGGATTCATTTAGCAGTTTTACTCTGTATTATTGTATATTTGGCCTGATGGTGATCAAAACCATGCTGATCATTTCACGAAAACAACTCAGGCAGGACTCAAATACAGGTCTCAACTTTCAAACTTCAGTGCAGTTTGTTCTCAGTTCAAAATGTGTGACTATCAGAACTTAAGAGTAGTGACAATGCCAGGCTCCCACACACACAAAGCTCTCCAACACTTTCCTAGAGTGTCTTCCCAAACTTAACGTGCTCCTGTGACCAGCCAATTAAGAAGAGGCACTAACAAAGTCATCAGTGACAAATGAGTGGACATCCAGTGTTATGTAGAAACCAAAAGGCAGGAACCTATGAAGAGTCCAGACAATGCACAAAACTCAAAGTACTCAAAGTACACGGAATACACACTTGCACACACACACACACACACACACACACACACACACACACACAGACAAAGAGATAAGGAGAGAGATGAAGCAGAGAGAGCTAGAAAGAACTTCAAGAGGTTTGATGAAATTGATTGCATGTGGAGGGGAATGTTCTTTGTGGAAAAACAAACCTTTTGACCTGGTTGATAGGCTGGTGCAGGAGTTCGATTATGATCGACTACACGTTTATTTTGATCTCTGGTTCTCAGGAGTTCAGATTAGGTTGCTTTCCATAGATAGCAACACCTGTGGAAATGATACTGTGCTGAGGGCACCATTAGTTCACCCTCAAACAGGGGGGAAGAAAGTAGTTTGGTAGCCAAGGGATGCCTCAAACAGTGACAGACCCCTGGCTGAGGATGTCATCGTGTTATGGCCATATTCCACCTTATTCCCCTCCAGGTGGATTGTATTCTACAGGCAATGCAGCAGAGTACGAATTCTAGCTCCTGTTTTATACGCTGTGTTTCTCTGTGGATGGAAACCAGAGGATAAACTAACCTGAGCTCATGTCCTGAACAGAACTCTTTCCATACTGGAGATGTAACTTGAGGGTCGATATTAGACACGACATCAGTGGGAATTCCATGAAGTCAGAAGACATGTTCAATGAGGAGCTGGGCTGTTTTGATGATGGACGGAAGCTTCAGGAGAGCAACAAAATGGGCTGCTTTGGAAAACCGGTTAATGATGGTAAGTATAACTCATGTTTCAGGCTACATGAGACCAAGGTTAGCTTGAAGTGGGAAGAGGCCTCAACAAACCTTCTTACAGGGTGTTGGAAGGTTTATTCTGTGAACAGGCAAGGACATATTCTCAGATTTCTGTCATTAAAGCAGGTCACCAGAACAGATTGTGAAGAAAAGATTTGGTATGAAAGACACAAAAATCTTGCTGTAAGTACCCAATGAATATTTTTCAAGTGGATGCAGGGCACGTAAAGCTGGTTGGGGTGTCCACCACTTGGATCCGGTTCCTTCCTCTAAGCATCCTCTAAAGACATGATTTCCAATGTTAGAGAGGCAGTGATACAAGATGGAGGTAGGATGGTTTCATCTTCGGGTTTGTTATCCATGGAGGAGAACGGTCTGTACAAAGCATCTGGTTTAATGATCCAAGTCTGTAGATAATGGAGAAGATAAAGCAAGGAAAGAAAAGGGCCCACAAGGCTTGTCATGCATTCATCCTCTCGGGAGTTTGGTCCGTCCAATCCGTGTCCTCAAGCCAGTCTCCACTCAGCCAATTGTAATTCTCCCAGCACCATCTTGATGGCGAGCAACTCCAATCTCCAGTATCACAATTCATTTTTCCCAATGAGAGAAAATAAAATAGTAAATGGCCTCTATTTGTATAGCGCTTTACTAGTCCCTAAGGACCCCAAAGCGCTTTACACATCCAGTCATCCACCCATTCACACATATATTCACACACTGCTGATGGCAAGCTACATTGTAGCCACAGCCACCCTGGAGCGCACTGACAGAGGCGAGGCTGCCGGACACTGGCGCCACCGGGCCCTCTGACCACCACCAGTAGGCAACGGGTGAAGTGTCTTGCCCAAGGACACAACGACCGAGACTGACCAAGCCGGGGCTCGAACCGGCAACCTTCCGATTACAAGGCGAACTCCCAACTCTTGAGTCACGATCGGGATGCACAGGGAGCTCCCACTCTAGAATCAGATACATCCACCTCCATGATGAACTCTTTGGTGTAGTTGGGTGATATAAGGATGTGGGCAGAAGAAAAATCCTGTTTGAGATCACTGAAGGTTTCTTGGGCTGCTGAATTCCACTGAAACGGGACATTAAGTGAGATGAGACTGGTTACAGAATGATCCTGAATGCAACTCCGGTAGAAATTTGTGACTCTTAAGAATTTCTGGAGTGTTTTCTATCTGAAGGGACTGGCAAATCCATGACTGCCTTGAGCTTTACTAGTTCAGTTGACCTTTTCCTACAATTAAGTCAAGAAAAGAAACTGTGTCTCTGTGGAACACCCCAGCATCACTAATGGCATTTTACTTATGGAGAGTCTCTACAAATGCCAGACAGACACCTGCTCCCTGAATCGCACCCTGAAATACCTGACATTTACAGGTAATAGAAGCCTATTACATGGTTACTCTAAAAAATATTTTTGTATAATGTTGTATATTGTATTTTATATAATGTTTTATATTTTAAGCTTGGCAACAGCACATACTTTGTAAATATCACTGGGGATTGTTCTGACGAAATTTGAATACTGGAGCCTGACGCTCAGACAACAACAGGTAGATAGATAGTTGGTCTGAAAACACATACACACACACACACACACACACACAAACTTGCATAACTAACACAGTACACACTGTGCAAGAAGGTGTAGAGGAGGCAACTGAAGAGGTCATGCTCCTAGCAAGTCAGCCACAAGGTAAACTAAGCTAATGTAGTGAATCCCTAAAGACACAGTGAATGAATACTGTGAATATAATTAGCAGGTGATTCAACAAAGAGTGTGCTTTGGTTAAAGTATGTGAAGATTGCACTAAAAAATTGAAATTTTGAACTGAATATAAAATCAGTTCAAAATTTCTTTACTTTTTGCAGATGATGTGGCACTGTTTGCTTAATCGGGGGGGTGACCTCCAGCTTGCACTGGAGTGGTGTGAGAATCATCACCCCCAAGTCAGAGACCATAGTTCTCAGCCGGAAAGGGTGGAATGCCAACTCCATCTGGGACAAATAACTACCCCAAGTGAAAGAATTTAATTTAATTATCGGGGTGTTGTTCACGAGTCTGGGGAAAGTGGAACATGAGATTGACTGATGGATTTGGG
Source organism: Neolamprologus brichardi (assembly GCF_056152115.1). Classification (NCBI taxonomy): domain Eukaryota; kingdom Metazoa; phylum Chordata; class Actinopteri; order Cichliformes; family Cichlidae; genus Neolamprologus; species Neolamprologus brichardi. Next base: position 26,314,224 of record NC_142117.1, read on the forward strand.
CAACATATGCAGTGATGCAGACGCTGTACCACAGACTGGTACATATAGTGGGGGTCCTGGCTAATTTGGTGCACCCCCCCCCCCCCCCACACACACACACACACACACACCAAAACACGCACACAGACACACAACATGGATTAAGGATTGTCCGTTAACATCTGTTATTGTGAAAACTGTTCTCGGAACCATACTGAATTTAACCAGATAAATATTTTATATAGGGAGAGAGAGTATGCCAATTGCTAACAAACAGTCATTATAATTCATCATACATTGTGAATAGCGGACAAATCAACAATACACCTCTTCCAATTAATGGCTAATTAATATTATGCTGAACACAGTCCAAAAGATTCAATAAGTCGCCTCAGTGTCTACTGTCGGTCTACTGTTTACTATCATAGCCAAGTGGCTAACAAACGTAAACAGAAGTTTTCCCAATCCTTACTAATGAATGTTACCTTGTTTCAGGATACATAATACCTGCCATTATGCAAAAACACATCTGCTTACCTGTATCTTTTGCAGGTAAGCAGATGCGTTTTGGCACATCGGCACATTTGCACATTCTCTTCCTCTTGTCCATCTTCCATCAGTAATTTTGCACTGCAGTATAATCACCCAACCCCACAACATAAACTAATAGACCAACACCTTGTACAGGGCTTTTTTCTGGGATTTCACACAACCCAGGAAAAATAATTAATACATAATGGGCTTGGATTGACAATATTATGAATGAAATGTGCACTATTTGGAAGCAGCCCGCCCCCTCCCCTTTCGACAAGTTGTGTGTGAGACTTCAGCACAGCATCAGCAGCAAGCAGGCACCGAGGGCCTTCGTGCTCACTTTTTGCATATATTTGTATGATAGAATTTAGAAAACATGTCAGTGCAAATTATAAGTCTATATCATAATGTCTTCAGTTTTTGTGTTTGTTGTAGGGCTGTCAATGTTAATGAGTTAACTGCCTCATCACGATTAATGTGATTAATATTTTTAATGCAATTAACCCATCTAGAGCACAGACACAGAATGGACAAACTTTGGAAAAACTACACGAAATTCATTGACAGAGACATTTCAAGGATTTTGAGTCATTCTGCCCTCCAAATAGATTAATTGAGTTAATCACGTTAAACATGATGGCAGCATTTACATTGACAGCCCTAGTTTGTTGGTTTGTTCTTATTTTGTTTTATTTTGCGAGCTGCTTATTAGATGCCGCTCCACCCAGCCATCCTGCCCCTCTCCTCCCTGTGTGGCAAGCAGCAGGAGCACCTCGCAAACATGGGCAAAAATGGGCAAAAATGGGCAAAAATGGGCAAGAGAAAACCAATTGGTGCCAATGCAATGCCCAAAATGCCATTGCCATGATGCCGCCCCCACAACAATACCGCTCTGGGCAACCACCCATTTCCCCCATATAAAAAAACGCTACTTCTCAGGACAATCTTCCACATCCATTACGTTTTCGAGTCGCCTCTTGCCCTTTGTAGCTTGGTGTCCTGCCTATGCTCATGCCCCTTTGTTTTTGTTTTGATTTGTTGTCGTCCCCGCAACAATTTTGTTTTCTATTCTCTTTCAACTCAAATATGGACTGAAGCTCTTTAATATGATGTTGTTGAGACATTCCACATGAACTTTGCTGTACATGAATTACGATCTGTTATTTTTGCTATTCTTCTTTTGTGTCACTTGATATGCACACAGAAACAACTGTTACTCTGACAATTCTTCAGTGAGTTATTACTGATGACTAATTTACTCACAGTGTTCCCTGAGTTTGCCTGGATACAAAGCAATCTCAAATGAAAAGTATACACCTCCTTCTTCCCTAATGGGTGGTGTGCAAGATTAAACAACACAGCAAGTCAATAAAAGGGAATGGCAAACAATAAAACCTAATGACTGGTCTCAAATATTCAGAAAGCTGCCATGTGCTCATCTTTGCATAACTATTTAGTTGTGGTTGTTTTGCTGTATTCCTGTGTTTCTTCGACTCGATCCACTCCTCAGTTTTCTTTCTCCTGTCAGCTGCAGGGACAGTTTCATTTAAATGAGATGCACAAAACTGGAGATGTGGTTCTGGGTGGACTGTTTCAAGTCCATTTCTTTTCAAGTGTTCCTGATCTGTCTTTTACCTTGCAGCCACAACAGCCTACTTGCCATGGGTAACTATGACAGGAAAATGGCATGAGAAAAATAGAATAAGAAAACTGTTAAACTTATTTCCAGTATAAATATGTATTTTATATCTAAAATAACTACACAATGGATCTTCATTTTTTTTAATAATATTTAATTGTTATTTAGTTTCCTTAATTGATTAAAATGTCATTACTTTTGAAACATTTTCAAACTGCACTCATTTTCTTATTTTTCAAAAATCTGCATTGTACATATATATTTTATTGTCAGATAGTTTATTGCATATATATATTGTTTCTTGTCTTAGTGTGTATGTCCTAGGATTTAAGCTTGCACAGACCATGGCGTTTGCTATTGATGAGATCAATAGAAACTCAAACCTGCTCCCTAATGTGACTCTGGGATACACTCTTTATGATAACTGCCTTGAACTTGGAATTGGATTCCGTGGAGCATTGTCATTAGCCAGTGGTCAAGAGGATCAAATTGTAGTACATGATACATGTGTTGGAAATCCTCCAGTAATAGGGGTTGTGGGTGATTCATCTTCTACAAATTCTATTGCAATCTCCAACATCTTAGGTTTGTACAGAGTACCTATGGTAAGTTTTCTGCTTGACCATGTAACAGTTTTATTGGATTAATTTGATTTAATTAAAAATGTAAAACCATTTTATGAAAAAAATAATGCAGTCATGATGACAAAGTTAAGATATCTCTACATGGATAGCTCCCCAATATACAATCTGTATATTTCACAGGTGAGTTATTTTGCCACGTGTTCCTGCCTGAGTGACCGTCAAAAGTATCCATCCTTCTTTAGAACGATCCCAAGTGATGCTTTCCAGGTGAAAATTTGTCATCACAATTAAAATGGAAACGCAAAAGTATGTTTCAATATCTGTGTAAAAGAAGAAAACACAAGGATATGAAAATATTAGAAATAATAATATAATTAGCTTTGCGAATTACACTCTATTTAATATCTGTATTATCTCAGAGATTAAGGCTAAATTGCAATTATATTTAAATGCTGTATTGTGGATGATGAAAAAAAATATAACACGCCAAAAGTTTTTCTTTTCTTTTCAGTGCACTTACACTTTAATCTGTATTCACTTAGGTACGTGCAATGATCCAGATCCTAAAACATTTCGGCTGGACTTGGGCAGGTCTGCTCGTCAGTGATGATGATTATGGACTTCATGCAGCCAGATACTTTCAGTTTGAGCTGAGTGTGTCTGGTGAAGGTTGCCTGGCCTACACTGAGGTTTTACCCTGGGACAAAGACACAGATGAACTCAGGAGGATCGTTGATTTGATGAAAACCTCTACAGCTCGAGTTGTCATTGTCTTTGAACATCCTAGTCGCATGATACACCTTATGGATGAGGTTTCACTTTAAAATATTTTTATATAATTACTAGTTACAGAGGTCTTCATAATTATATTGTTTAAAACACGTATTACATATCATTGTGAGTACAGAAATGAGTACAGAAATTTAATAATTCAGAATTCATTTTAAAGATCATAAACTGTTTATGTTCATAAACTGATGCCATATCTCATCTGCTCCACGCATCCCTGAGTCACCTGGACACTGGCAGAGGATGCTGTTCGTGGACTACAGTTCAGCATTCAACACAATAATTCCCTCTAAGCTTTTCACCAAGTTGACGGATCTAGGACTCAGCTCATCACTGTGTCAGTGGATCCTCAACTTCCTCACAGACAGACCCCAATCAGTGAGGGTGGGAAAACAAGTCTCCCCTCCATCTCACTCAGCACTGGAGTACCTCAGGGCTGTGTTTTAAGCCCCCTGCTGTACTCACTGTACACTTATGACTGTGTAGCCACATCAGACACCACCTCCATTGTCAAGTTTGCTGACGACACTGTTGTTGTGGGCCTGATCTCCGACAACATCGAGACAGCCTACCTGGAGGAGATTAGGAACCTGGAGACCTGGTGCCAGGAGAATAACCTCCTCCTAAATGTCAGCAAGACTAAGGAGCTGATCGTGGACTTCACTACAAAGCAGGCGAGGAATTACAAGCCCCTCATCATCAGTGGCACGCCAGTGGAGAGAGTGGACAGTTTCCGATACCTGGGTGTCCACATCACTTAGGACCTGTCATGGTCCTGTCACATCAACACCCTGGTTAAGAAAGCCCGTCAGCGTCTCTTCTTCCTCAGAAGACTTAGAGACTTCCATCTGCCACTGAAGGTGCTCAAGAACTTTTACTCTTGCACCATCGAGAGTGTCCTGACGGGAAACATCTGCACCTGGTTTGGGAACAGCACCAAGCAGGACAGACGAGATCTGCAAAGAGTGGTGCGCTCAGCCGAACACATCATTCAATCAGAGCTCCCTAACCTGCTGTCCATCTACACCAAGCGGTGCAAGACCAAAGCTAGGGAGATTATGATGGACCTCTCCCATCCCAACAATGGACTCTTCTCACTGTTGAGGTCTGGGAAGCGCTTCCGCTCCCTTAAGGCCAAAACAGAGAGAATGAGGAGGAGCTTCTTCCCCAAGGCTATTCGGGCTGTGAACCAGGTGTAGGACTCTCCCACACACATCACATCACTATAAGACTACACTCTCACACACATCACATCACCACACCCACTCTGGTTTTTCTTCATGCACACTTCCTATAATTTATAATCTCTTTCTGCTATTTGCACAGTTTTACTGTAAATTTCCAAGTTAAATCTGTAAATTTTGAAATAACCTGTAAATTGTAAATACTGTAAAACCACTGTCATTTAATGGTCGGGCACTGCACAGCTACAGGCACCTCATGTTATACTGTGTATGGTTGTGTGTGTGACAAATAAAATTTGAATTTGTTTCAGTAAAGAAGTTGGAATTACAATATTATTTCATAGATTTGGTCTGATCTAATTCACAGGTAGTAAGGCAAAATGTGACAGGCCTACAGTGGATAGCCAGCGAGGCCTGGACAGAATCTGCTGTGCTCCAAACACCTCACTTTATGCCATACCTGGGTGGTACACTGGGTATCACCATTCGTCGAGGAGAAATACCAGGGCTCAGGGAATTCCTGTTGCAAATACGTCCTGATCAACATCACAACAGTAGCTACGGAAATAGCTTGGTGAGACTTAAACACTTTTACTGTGGTAGTCAGAACAATTATATATTTTCATAATGTGTAACAAACATTTTTCAAAATATTTCAGGTGAATCAGTTTTGGGAACTCACATTTCAGTGCAGATTTGCTCCAGCTCCAGCAGGCTGGCTGGAAGGTGGAGGTGCACTATGCACTGGACAGGAAGATCTAGTAAATGTCGACACTGAGTACTTGGACATTTCCAACCTGAGGCCTGAGTATAATGTGTACAAAGCTGTATATGCACTGGCATATTCCCTTGATGATATGCTACGGTGTAAGCCAGGAAGAGGGCCCTTCAGTGGGAACAGATGTGCCTCTTTACAGTCACTGGAGCCTTGGCAGGTGTGGTATCATTTTACACTCCATCTCTAAACACGTGATTTGTTTTTTTTGTTGTGTTTTGTTTTGGTTTTTTTGTTTGTTTGTTTGTTTTGTTGTTGTTGTTTTTTTTGGGGGGGGGGGTTGATTTATTCTCCTGTTCCGTTTGGTTCTTAAGCCATCAGAATTATTGTCTGAGGGACAGATTTACTTTATCAAGTGGATCGTCACAACCTTGCCGTATTGGTCCATTTGATTGCCCTTAGTTATTATTATTTATTTATCTTTATTTTATTTTAAGTTTTTACAGATGGGACAGACATGACTTTGGGATAGGAAAGGAAGTGAGAAAGAAAGGGATGGAAAGAAAAACACAGGGGAAGAGGGACAGTGAGAGAAGACAATTAAAAAATAAAAATAAAAAACCACTGGATCACCTGTTGAGTGAGAACAAAAAGAAAAAGAAAACAAGGAAAAGGAGAGAAACACAATAAACATTACACCACAGCAATAACCTATATAACTGTAACTATCACTAAATACTAATACGAAGCACAATGTGCTTTGAGGTAGCAGCAGCCAAGAAAGATATAGTTTATGTCTGTGAGCACCCGTGTGTACACCCATGTGCACACCTGTATGCGTGAGCTTGTACGCTTGTATTCAAAAGGTTTCTTCATGTAACAATCTGGTTAGCAGATGGCCGCCCCTCCCTGAGCCTGGTTCTGCCGGAGGTTTCTTCCTGTTAAAAGGGAGTTTTTCTTTCCCACTGTTGCTAAAGTGCTTGCTCACAGGGAATCATTTGATTGCTGGGTTTTTCTCTGTATTTATTATTGTAGGGCCTACCTTGAGGCGACTGTTGTTGTGATTTGGTGCTGTATAAATAAAATTGAATTGAATTGAAATAGAGGGTGTGGGGAGCCATAGCCTCGTCCCCCAGGGCATAAAGCAGGCATGGAGGAGATCCAGGCCCCAGACATTCAGAGGCCCCCAGAGCATGAGAGCCCAAGGAGGACTATCAGAAGGGCCACCGTGTCAGGCCCCACCAAGCAGCCACCGGGAGTGAGCCGGCACATATCTGAGTGCCCAGCCCCGGAAACCCAGAACCACCAACTTACCGACGTCTGTGGGCATCACCCACCACAGCCCCCACCCTGATGGTAACCAGAGAATAGGGGTGTGATTGCTGCCTGCCTCTGCCGACTGATATGTGGTGTTGCTGTGTGCTGTTCTAAAGTGCATTTGAAACATGGGAGGGGCATGCCCTCCATTGTTTTAAATGCACATTGGGCTTCTTGGGCTCTCGTGTTCTGGGGGCCACTGGATGTCTGGGGCCTTGATCCCACAGAATTTCTGAAAGGGGATTTGCCATACTTGTGAGTAAAAGTAGTTAATGTATTTAAGTCATGGAGGTCATTAACTTCTATGCAGAACTTTTAGTAATGTGCCTTGGTTGATTGTGACTTAGATATAAATGACTTTATATATGTAGGCACCATAGATACAATTATTCATTTTATTTTTTATTTTATTAATTATTATTTAATAATAGCACAGTGGCACGGTGGTTAGCACTGTTGCCGCACAGCAAGAAGGTCCTGAGTTCATTTCCAACATCAGGCCGGGGTCTTTCTGTGTGGAGTTTGCATGTTCTCCCCGTGTTTGCGTGGGTTCCCTCCGGGTACTCCGGCTTCCTCCCACCGTCCAAAGACATGCAGCTTGTGGGGATAGGTTAATTGGAAAATCCAAATTGTCACTAGGTGTGAATGTGTGAATGAATGTGAGTGTGAATGGTTGTCTGTCTCTGTGTGTTAGCCCTGAGACAGACTGGCGATCTGTCCAGGGTGTACCCTGCCTCTCGCCCTATGACACCTGGGATAGGCTCCAGCGCCCCCCGCGACGCTGAAAAGGATAAGCGGAAGCGAATGGATGGATGGATTATTTAATTATTATATCTGATTGCTAAACTGAAAAATTGCCTCTGATTTCACTGTAAAGTTACTGGAGCCATGGCAGATGTGATATCATTTTACGCTCCATCTATGAAAAAAACATTCTTTCTATAATTGGTTTCAGAGTAAAAAGGAATTAATTTATTATACATTCCTTTTAAACAGCTTGTTTATTACATGGAAAGAGTGAACTTCACCACTCCATTTGGCGATCAAGTGTCATTTGACGAGAATGGTGATGTAGTACCAATTTATGATGTTATTAACTGGTTGTGGCTCCCTGATGGAAGCACTAAAGTTCAGAATGTGGGTGATGTTAAAAGGTCAGCTTTAAAAGGTGAAGAACTCACACTTGATGAAGGCAAAATCTTCTGGAACTTTGAATCCAAACAGGTTAGGTATGTTTTTATTTGACAAGTACCTTTTATGACATTTACAGTATATAGAATTGTAGCAGGCAATAAATATTTATTTTTTATGTTCAATAGCCACCTCGATCAGTATGCAGCGAGAGTTGTCCTCCTGGTACCCACATGGTGAGAAGGAAGGCGGAGCCCGAATGCTGTTTTGACTGCATCCCTTGTTCTGAGGGAAAGATCACTAACAAAAGCAGTGGGTGTTTATCTTTCTGAATGACATAATTGATTTAATTTCTGTTAAATATACGATGCATTTCACCATCAACCCCTCTTTGTTAGGCTCATTGGAGTGTACCAGTTGTCCAGAGGATTTTTGGTCAAACCCAAAGCGTGACCACTGTGTTCCTAAGAAGACAGAGTTTCTTTCCTATCATGACCCTTTGGGTATTTGTTTAACAGCAACCTCCTTACTGGGAACATTTATATGTGTTGTTGTTCTGGGGATCTTTATCTACCATTGCACAACACCTATAGTACGTGCCAACAATTCAGAACTTAGTTTCCAGCTATTGTTGTCACTCATGTTGTGTTTTCTGTGTTCACTTTTGTTCATTGGACGGCCCAGGATGTGGACATGCCAACTCAGGCATGCAGCATTTGGGATCAGCTTTGTGCTTTGTGTCTCATGCATCCTGGTAAAAACCATGGTTGTTCTGGCTGTGTTCAAAGCCTCCAAGCCAGGAGGGGGAGCCAGTCTGAAGTGGTTTGGTGCAATGCAGCAGAGAGGAACAGTTCTGTTTCTTACATCTATTCAAGCAGCCATCTGCACTACCTGGCTTGTCTCTTCCTCTCCAACTCCACATAAAAACACCCAATACCACAATGACAAGATAGTGTATGAGTGTGCAGTTGGGTCCACTGTTGGTTTTGCAGTGTTATTGGGCTATATTGGTGTGCTGGCTGTCCTCAGTTTTTTAATTGCATTCCTGGTGAGGAATCTCCCTGATAGTTTTAATGAGGCCAAGCTCATCACATTCAGCATGCTGATCTTCTGTGCTGTGTGGGTGGCCTTTGTTCCTGCTTATATTAGTTCACCAGGAAATCTTGCAGATGCAGTGGAGGTATTTGCCATTCTTGCTTCAAGTTTTGGACTCTTGATCACACTGTTTGGCCCCAAATGTTACATAATCCTGTTGAGACCAGAGATGAACACAAAGAAAGCTGTTATGGGTCGTGGCATTGTGTCATAAAATTTTCAGTTTATGTCAAAAGGATTTTTTTTTTTGCACAGTTTAGGCCAAAAATTAAATAAACAAATACAATTAACAAATGCTAAATATTAAAGACAGTTATTTAGTCGGTTTTTTGTTGCTGTTCTTTTAAAATGCAGTTTAAATACAAAACAACTAGACTTTTCAAAGAGAAGCATTGACTTCGTTACACTCCACTGTAAAATTAACCTATTAACCTCCTAAGACTCAAACTCTTTCATGGCATGCATTTTTAATTTCTCTTTGCTATTTGGGCTGATTGGGACCTGATGAATGTAAAACCAAAGAATTGCCAGATATATTTTTTTTGACCTGATGTTTGTGTCTGAGAAAAATGAGATCCACATATGAGGACATTTGTTTGAAATTGCAATAGAACAGTGGAAGTATAATGTCCTTACATGTGGAAATCAGGCCCTTGTAGAGCAAAATTTAGTATTTTGGTCTAGCCAACCCAAAATGCGATGTCCACATATGTGGACGCCAGGTCCTAGGAGGTTAAGGAAGGTAAATGTAATTGAAATTATTTTAATAAACTAAGTTTTCAAGTTGGATTCATTTAGCAGTTTTACTCTATATTATTGTATATTTGGTCTGTCTTGAACTGATGGTGATCAAAACCATGCTGATCATTTCACGAAAACAACTCAGGCAGGACTCAAATACAGGTCTCAACTTTCAAACTTCAGTGCAGATTATTTTCAGTTTAAAATGTGTGACAATCAGAACTTAAGAGTAGTGACAATGCCAGGCTCCCAGACACACAAAGCTCTCCAACAGTTTTCTTAGAAGGTCTCTCCAAACATACTCTAAAAAGATTCTCATCCAGAGAGTTTATCTCCAAACCAGATTCAGAATACTAGCATACTTTATTAATCCCTAAGGAAATTATGTGGGCTAGAGTTTCCCCAAGACGGTAACAGTATCAGTTTAAACAATTTAAACAATATGATATGTTACAGATTTTTACAAATTTAAGAAATAGCACTAATATATACAAATCACTCAATTATAAATATCAAGAGTTAACAGAGGTGATTTTAAATAAATATCGAGAATATTGACAAGGATATTACAGAGTAGAAAAGAGCATGCACAAAAAGGGTGTAACTATTGCAGTGTTTACAGTATATTAGATGGAGGAGTTGTACAGGGAGATGGCCACGGGCAGGAATGATTTCCTGCATTGTTCAGTGGTGCTCTTTGGTAATCTCAGTCTCTCACTCAATGTGCTCCTGTGACTAGCCAGCATGTCATGGAGTGGGTGGGAGGTATCATCCAGCATTTTCTTTACCTTGGAAAACAGCCACCTCTCAGACACTACTAGGGCTGGGGGCAATATGGCCTAAAATCCATATTGCGATATATTATTTTCTTCTGTGTACCGTATTTTCTGCAGAATAAGGTGCAGTCAAAATCCTTTAATTTTCTCAAAAATCGACAGTGTGTCGTATAATCTGGCGTGCCTTATGTATGAATTCTGTTTCTGCTTACTGACCTCGAACCGATTTTATGTGGTACACACCGTTCAAAAAGCTGTCAAAAAATGTTTTAGTATGACTTTGGTAAACTACAAAGTTGCACTACTTGATGGATTGTCTGAGCATTACAGCTACCATAGTCAGGAGCCTAATCTGGGTCCAAAACTCTGTCCGCTTCAGGTCCCAAAGTCAAACAAACACTGCAGCATCACTGAGAGTTAAAAACTGTCTAAATTCTTTAATCTTTAATAAAATGGTCAGCATTGCTGCTTTACCAGTTATAACAACAAAAGTTTAACATCCAGGCATTCATGAAAACAGATTTTTTTTTAATTTAACGGAATTAGAAGTTAGCAGGAAGTTAGCTCACTAGTTTCCACCTAAACATGATATGCCATGTTCTGACTGAGAGATTTCTGAAAAAATTAAAACGTACAACTCTGCTATCACTTCCAACATAAATGAATACAGAAAACTAAACAGCAGTGACTTTTTTAGGGTTTTTTAGGGTTACTGAAGTTGGGTTAGCTGGTATATAATGATGTGCTACGTGATCGATAGCAACACAGCTATCCTAGCAACACAGGATGAACGCTAACTTTTTTCCACTCTATAAAAATTAATGGAAGAACAAATGCAATCGCATGGCAGGATGCTGCAAATGGACCAAACTTCAGTCAGGAGAACAACTGAAATAATCCACTTTAGTCATTAACCCTTTAAAACCGGTCGGAGCGGGAACGCTCTGTTTTGCGCAACTATTTTTTAAATCCCGGTAGCACTGCAACCACATAAGCTAGCGCAATAAATTTTTTTGCATATGAAACCAGAGGAGTTGTACTTACATCTTATGCCATTAGCTTGTCCTAGGTCACGGTTTCCTTCCACATATAGCTTTGCAAAAACTGCATAAAAAGTGCTTTCAGCAACAAAAACATAATATTCCAGAAACAGGCTTTGCCAATCCGATCAGCTGTTCATACCACTTCCTATGTTGAAATAGACGTCAGAGCAAACTTTCGCATGTCCGCCATTACCTGCCCGAAACCGGAAGTGATGTCATTTTCGCGGAAATGTAGTTTTTTTTACCATCAGGGCTTCATGAGCCTATACTGGTGTTTTTAAAAGTTATGTTTGACTTTATGACTTTCTGTGTCGTTTCTGGGATGCTTAGGCAACAGCATATAGGATAGCACTGGCCACAACAGAATCATAGAAAAGTCTGAGCATTGTGCGACAGATGTTGAAGGACCTCATCCGCCTCAGAATATAGAGACGATTCTGGCCGGTAAAGTGCAGTCAATCACAATCAGTCACTCATCAGCAACTCTGTCTTTCTCCAACAGATCTGAGCATAAAGACAAGCAGGCAAGTTTTGTTCACAGATAAGTCAAAATGCATACAGTACAGAGCCCAGGCTTACTAATGGTGACAATGGCAATGATCCACCAAAGACTTATGCTCAGCCGTTCGCTTAAGACGAGGAACTAGCAAGTTATCAGTCTCAGGTGAGTGAACATCCATTGGTGTGTAGAAACCACAAGGCAGGAACCTATAAAAAGTCCAGATAAACCCCAGCACACTGTACACGCAAACACACACACACACACACACACACACACACACACACGCACACAGATAAGGAGAGAGATGAAGCAGAGAGAGCTTGAATCAACTTCAGGAGGTTTGGTGAAACTGGGCTTCTTTGATTCCATGTGGAGGGGAATGTTCTTTGTGGAAAAACAAACCTTTTGACCTGGTTGATAGGCTGGTGCAGGAGTTCCATAAGGATCAGCTACATGTTTATTTTGATCTCTGGTTCTCAGGAGTTCAGATCAGGTTGCTTTCTATAGATAGCGACACCTGTGGAGCTGATACTGTGCTGAGGGCATCATTACTTCACCCTCAAGCAGAGGGGAAGAGAGTAGTTTGGTAGTCAAGGGATGCCTCAAACAGTGACAGATCCGTGGCTGAGGATGTCATCGAGTTATGGCCATATTCCACCTTATTCCCCTCCAGGTGGATTGTATTCTGGAGGCAATGCAGCAGAGTACGAATTCTAGCTCCTGTTATATATATATATATGTTTATATCCAGTATATAAAAATTGGTGTATTTCAAAAATAAAACTATGAAGACACTTAAAATAAATTTCCTGTTATTGTAAACTATTTTTTGCAACTTTTTTGTATTTAAAGTTTTGATGGATAAACCTCTTAAATTTCTCCAGGTAGAAATATATGTAAAAAAACAAAACAAAAACGATTTTCAATTTTTTTTTTAGTTTATTGCACTTTTTTGCAATTTATGTAGTTATTATGGACTTAATGCATACATATGTGGCCCGGTCATGGGGAATGAGACAGGACACAGGAAATACTATTTTGTGGGCTTTTTTATTCTCCGACTGTACTCGGAGGAGCACAGTTTTAATTCTGTAGTTTTGAGTGAAACGGCAAAATTTAACTATTCCACTGGCTCAGCCTAAAACTGCCTTTCAGGGTCTGAGACAAAAGTAACTATCATATGTACATGTTAAATTCAAACAGTATAGACAACAGTAGTGACCTGTCAAGAAACAAATACAACAAAAAAGAGAAAACAAAACAAATAAACACATTGTTTACATCCCACAACTTCACAGGTCAACTGGCAATAAAGTGCACTGTAAACTCTCTTTTAAACATACATTTCTATGAGAGAACATCATGAACTCACTTCGGTTTCTCCACACAGCTACTGTGCTAGGACCAGTACACACGCAGGAATCACACAGCAAGTGATCTCCCCTCTGAATCAAACAGAAACATACAGAGTTATGCAAAGTGAATAACAGTATAAACTTAACAACTTTGAAATCTGTTAGGACACTGTAACTACTCACGCCAACCCGCTCTTCAGTCCCTTTCACAGCACCATTAAACATGCACCCGTTGCGCGTTAAGAACTCTACAGAAATGGTCACAAACATGGAGTCATTGCTAAAGAAACTTAGCTAATTACAGTCTACTACAACACTGGTGACAATATTTTGCAGTATGCTACACTTTTTTAGCACATTTACCTCTTGTGTAGCTAGCCACAGAATCTTTTGCAGTCTCTAACTCTCCAGTGCTCCCGCTCACAGCGCTCAGTGTGTGACGCAAACTTGAGTGCATGCGTGCTCTGGCTTACAGTGTCTCTTAAAGGGACAGTATACCCCCAAAATGCGAGGTCTAGTCATCACCATGACAACTCTACAACAGACCTCTGGTAGACAAGCAATCAGTCAAAAACACAATCCCCTCTTTTTAAACCCTTTCCATATGTAGTATTAGTTCACTTGGCTACATTCTCCCCTGCTACGAGTCAACGTCCTCGGTGACCCCCTGCTCATTCACCATTCCCCTGAGTTTGGTGGTGTAGAGAACCATACCGGCTAACACCTGGGAGAGTACATCTGGACTGAAGGATACTGCATTGCATGCTGACCTAGGTAGATTAAATGGGTTTGTGTGGACCCCTGCAGTTTCTCTCCTACTCCTGCGTGTAGCAGGTGTGGGTGGACCTGCCTCCGCTTTCTCTCTTTTTCCTTTCCTAGGAGCTGGAACAGGTTTCGCCACCGGTTCTTCGCTGGAGAATCCAATGCTTCCTGGTCCAGGTGTAAGGTAAGCTGCTGGCTCCACCTCGAGGTCATCAGGGTTGTCACTGCTCTCCTGCCCTAGTAGATCCTCACCCACATTTTCAGTTCCATTCTCCAATTGGTCTCCAGGCTCGTCGACCGTCGGAACCAAGTTCCCAGGTCCCTGAGCCACTGGCAGCTCCATTGGGTACTGGACCTCCTCCATCAAGGCAAACGCTGGATGCTCAACCTCCGTATCAGACACTTGGTGCTCATCTGCAGAACTGACTTCCTGGTCACGTAGCCTTGGCTTGGGTGCAGGTATAGACCCCACGCATGGCCTCAAGTTAGATCTGTGGACTCTTTTCACCGGCCCTCCTTCCAGGGGCACTACTGTGTATGTTGTCCCTTGGATATCAACCACTTTATACACAGGGGCTGCCCAGGCATCTTGAATCTTATTCCTTCCTGGTGGTCGGTAACGGAGATACACAAACTGTCCGATGTCAACAGGTGGACAGAACACCTTTCCTTGCTGCTGAACCACTCTCTCTGCAGCCTTCCGTTCGGCAAATTCTCTGGCTCTGGCATGTGCATCCTGGAGACGCTCCTGATGCACTAATAACCAGTCCAGTTTGTCATCCTTTACTTCTTCTCGGCCCAACAATGCATCAATGGGTAGGTGTGGGTGGACCCCAAACAGCAGGTAATGGGGAGAATACCCTGTGGTCGAGTGCGGCGTGACATTGTAAGCATACACCAGCTCTGACAGATGCTCGGGCCAGCGCCGCTTCTTCTCAGGGGGAAGCGTACGCAGGAGGTTGTGCAAAGTCCTGTTGAACCTCTCACAATGTGGGTTACCCTGAGGGTGGTGGGGTGTTGTACGAGTTTTCTTGACTCCATACAGTTTGCATAGCTCAGCAATCACTGCGCTTTCAAAATTCCTGCCCTGGTCTGAGTGTAGGCGCTCTGGTACCCCATATTTCATGAACCACTCTTTCAGGATAATCTTAGCTGTGGTATCTGCTTTTTGATCTCGTGTGGCAAATGCCTGACTGAATTTGGTGAACACGTCAGTCATTACAAGAACGTTTTCACGACCATCTGTAGCCCGCTCTAGGGTGGTATAATCAACAGCAACAACTTCAAGTGGGCGGGTAGCCAAAAATGGAGCGTGGGGTGCCTGAACTTTGGGTTGAGGCATCTTTGTTAACACACACCTCTGACATTTCTTCACCCAGTGCTCAACATCTTCAAACATGCCCACCCAGAAACATCTTTGTTTCAATAATCCCAGTGTGCGTTCAATTCCCTGGTGTCCCATGTGATCATGCACACTCCTGAGCACTTTTTCTTTAAGGCAGGCAGGTAGTAGCAGCTGATGGCACTGTCCAAGGTGAGCATCCTCAATTACACGGTATAGCAGTCCATCCTTTTCTCTGATCCGAGGCCACTGCTTCAGTAGAGAACGTACCGGTTTAGACAGACCCCCTCTCTCTCTGTAGGTAGGTCTCTTCTGTCTGCTCCAAAACTCTCTCAAGACACCAATTGTCGGGTCTGACACTTGGAAGCGATAGAGTTCTGCATTGGAGTAACCAGGCATCGTTGGGGTGTTGCCCAGCACAGCCTCACTGACTGCTTCCTCATCTGGTTCGGAGGCCTGCAGCAGTCTGATCCTACAAGCCTCAACTCCAGCCATGACAAGATCTGAGCCTAGACTTGTACCTGCCCTTAGCACATTACATATGGCTATAGAGCCATCATATTCTGCATCCTCACTGTCAGGTTCTGCCGTGTCAACTGTTGGTTGCCGAGAGAGGGCATCAGCGGCAGTGTTGCAGCGGCCAGGGCGATACTTGACATCAAAGTCAAACACAGACAGCTGAGCTACCCACCTCTGTTGAATGGCTCCTAAATTAGCAGTGGGCAGGTGACACAGGGGATTGTTATCCGTTATGATTGTGAACTTGGACCCCAGCAGATAACTCCTAAATTTTTCTGTGACTGCCCACTTTAAAGCTAGGAGTTCGAGCTTCATGCTGCTAAAGTTTTGATCATTCTTCTCAGCCCCTCTGAGCCTCCTACTAGCATAAGCTATGACTTTATTCCTTCCCCCCTGCTTTTGGGACAGAACAGCACCTAATCCAAGACTGCTAGCATCCGTTTCCAGCGTGAAAGGGAGATTGAAGTCAGCATAGCCTAGAACAGGGGCACTAGTCAACTTTTCCTTAAGCAACTCAAAAGCTTGTAAACATTGTGGTGTCCAAGCTGAAGCAAAAAGTTGTTTAGCCCTGACAGGACTTATCTCCTTAACACAGACGTTCACTACATCATGGAGTGGCCCCGCAGTTTGGGAAAAGCCCTCAATGAATCTCCTATAGTAGCTGCAAAATCCTAAAAAGGACCTTAGCTCTTTCACAGTACTAGGAATGGGCCATTTTGCCACAGCGCTTATCTTGTCAGGATCTGTGCTTATTCCCTGAGCCGACACTTCATGACCGAGAAACTTGACCTTGGGCTGGAGGAAATGGCACTTTTCAACCTTAACCTTCAGCCCCGTATCCCTCAGTCTTTTCAAAACAGTTTCCAGTCTCACAATGTGATCCTGGAATGTTGATGAAAACACAAGCAGATCATCCAAGTAGATCAACACAATCTGAAAGACCAAATCACTCATTGTGGCCTGCATAAGACGTTGAAATGTCGCGGGGGCATTACATAACCCAAAAGGCATCCTTAAGTATTCATACAGGCCAAATGGTGTGGTAAATGCTGTTTTGTCTCTGTCTTTCTCATGTACCGCTACCTGATGGTAGCCACTGGCAAGATCTATGGTTGAGAAGAACTCTGCACCACTCAAAGCATCCAGGCTCTCCTCAATGCGAGGGAGTGGAAAGGCATCACGCCTGGTCTTCGCATTTAGTCTGCGGTAGTCTACACACAGTCTAAGACTCCCATCTGACTTGCGTACCAGAACAACTGGTGAAGCATAGGAACTCAAACTCTCCTGAATCACCCCCTTTCTCAACAGTTCAGAAATGTGCTCCCTAACCTCTTTGTACTGATTTGGTGGGATGCGCCTGTATGGCTGAGAAACAGGGGCTTCATCTACAACAGGAATTTCATGCTTCACACGATCAGTGTACCCCAAATCCTCATCATGAAGTGCAAAAACATCCGCATACTTTTTCAAAAGAGTTCTGACCTCGACCTGTTGTCCTGGTGTGCCACCTATGTGTAATCTTCCCAATAAGTCCTGTACGCAGCTGTTGGCCCCCTGACAGTCCTTTTGGTTAAGCGTCACCTCCTCATGGTTGGCAGATATGCGCTCAAATCTCACCTCGCATGGGTCACCCTCAATGCAGCGGCCAGGACTAATAATGCCTAGTCTAGCCTTAGGTGGAAGCCAGACATCCTCTTGTGAGATGTTCATCACCTGTACTGGGAATACCAGGCTGTTAGTTGACACTAGAGTTGGGATCACCAATAAGCCACCTGGGAGCTGAACATTCCCTGGTTCAACCAATGCGCTACCAAACTGCTTGCCATGGCCCCTTGCATAGACAGTGGTCAGGGATGAGGCAGGCACCCGCACTTTGTGTTTGCTTGCAACACGGGCAGTAGACACCTTTTCCACAAGCTCAGCAGCTTGTACGCAGTGGCAGGCCTTCCTCCAGCTGGACTCCAGCTCTCCCCCTAGAGTGGTGTCAAACTCTGAGAGTACTAACTGTCTACATCGTTTTGCAATGTTCATCCCTATAATGCCATGGGGTGACGAATCCAACCATTTGGGATTGTCTCTTTCTGCTTTATCATCTTTGATTATAAGAAAACCACATTCAGGTATAGTGAGCCCCATGACCTGTACATCTAACTCCACATAGCCTAAATAGGGCAGCGGCAACTGGTTGGCTGCTGTGATTTTAAGCCACTTGGCAGTACAGTGCATATCTTCATCTTCTCCCTGGAGATGATTTCTGAAAAAGCTTTCTGTCAAAGTGCTTACATTACTTCCTGTGTCAAGCAGACATCTAAGGGATACACCACCTATCTGGATATCTACTTCAGGGCACTGACCAACAGCATGTTCTAGAAAATGTTCCTTGGTTAGAGCTTCCTTTGAGCCTTCTGACTTGCCTCGCATTGCCCGGCTCATAGCAATGGAGGGTTCCCGTTTCCCGTTAGCGGTGAACTGGGCATGGTGGCAGACTGGCTCGTAGGTTGTCGGGGTGCATTACAGTGTCTGGCCATATGTCCCACTCCTTCACATCGGAGACAAATAGGCTGACCCTCTCTAGTGTACCTAGGCTTGGGCTTAGCTTTAACACCTCTACTGTCTTCAGAACTGGTAGTCTGTGTTGTGAGCTCCCTCACTGCATTAGTTAACTCCCCTATGGCTTTACCCTGTTGTGTGATTATTTTAACCATCTCTTGCAGAGCCATGGTAAAGTCTGTCTGTACATCACTGGTGGAGGTTGTCTTTTCACAGCTTTTATCTGGCCTGTCACTCACTATATTTCTATGTCTTGCTACATTAGTGCTGCGTGGACGATCTTCCATAGTCCACATGATTGCCTCCTCTCTAACATCAAAGAGACTACACTCAGGCTTGTCCCTAGTGAGCCTACGTAGTTCACGCCGAAGATTTGGGGCATGCACACCTTCAATGAATTGATCCCGAAGTGCCAGCTGTGTGTTGGGTACTACATTAGGGGACTGCTGTATTGCAGCATTGAGCAACTGAGAGAGTGCATGTGAATAATCTCGCAGGTCTTCCCCATCTAGTTGGCGGCGTGCATAGAAAGCATGCAAGAGCTGTGGTGTGGTGCGCTTCTCTCTAAATGCCTCCCTCAAATACGAAAAGAGATCACTCGGTTCCTTCACCTGGCCTGCCATACGTAACTTAACTTCCTCTAGGGCAGACCCTTTCAGCTGTGAGAGGATAAAGTCGGTTTGATCCTCTCCACGCAGACCCCTAGTTCTTATTGCTCTTTCCACCTCTTCTATGAATTCATCAACAGTGTAAGCATCTTTTGCTGGTTCCCCACTAAAAGGTACAATCACCTTTTCTCTTGGAATGTACACAACAGATCTGGTTGGAACATTACCCATGTTAGCAATACTAGACATAACAGCATCATGTTTCCTACTCAGTTCGTTAATCTTTGTTTGTAGCTGCACCAACGGGTTACCTGCACTGTCAAACAACGAGGCAGCTTGACTGTCTTCAGTGGGGATAGCTCCGGCCCCTGAAGGACCTTCCCCCTCGTCCTCTTGCGACATACTGCAATGTCTCTGAGTCTTTAGTGCAGCAGATTCCCACAGTCACTTGTAGATGAGATTCAACAGTCCAAAATCTGTGTCAGATGCCCTCCTCGTCCAATGGCTGAAGCAGGCTCCTGTTGTACCACTGCACAGAACCACCTCAGGACGTCCACACTGCGATTGCCGCCCTCTGGGAAGGACTGGGATCTTCTCAGCCACTACTGTTGTCTATAAAGCCCCACTCACTGTGTCTCTCTATACTGAAACTCAAAACTAACTTGAGAATCCCACTTCTGACACCAAACTATGTGGCCCGGTCATGGGGAATGAGACAGGACACAGGAAATACTATTTTGTGGGCTTTTTTATTCTCCGACTGTACTCGGAGGAGCACAGTTTTAATTCTGTAGTTTTGAGTGAAACGGCAAAATTTAACTATTCCACTGGCTCAGCCTAAAACTGCCTTTCAGGGTCTGAGACAAAAGTAACTATCATATGTACATGTTAAATTCAAACAGTATAGACAACAGTAGTGACCTGTCAAGAAACAAATACAACAAAAAAGAGAAAACAAAACAAATAAACACATTGTTTACATCCCACAACTTCACAGGTCAACTGGCAATAAAGTGCACTGTAAACTCTCTTTTAAACATACATTTCTATGAGAGAACATCATGAACTCACTTCGGTTTCTCCACACAGCTACTGTGCTAGAACCAGTACACACGCAGGAATCACACAGCAAGTGATCTCCCCTCTGAATCAAACAGAAACATACAGAGTTATGCAAAGTGAATAACAGTATAAACTTAACAACTTTGAAATCTGTTAGGACACTGTAACTACTCACGCCAACCCGCTCTTCAGTCCCTTTCACAGCACCATTAAACATGCACCCGTTGCGCGTTAAGAACTCTACAGAAATGGTCACAAACATGGAGTCATTGCTAAAGAAACTTAGCTAATTACAGTCTACTACAACACTGGTGACAATATTTTGCAGTATGCTACACTTTTTTAGCACATTTACCTCTTGTGTAGCTAGCCACAGAATCTTTTGCAGTCTCTAACTCTCCAGTGCTCCCGCTCACAGCGCTCAGTGTGTGACGCAAACTTGAGTGCATGCGTGCTCTGGCTTACAGTGTCTCTTAAAGGGACAGTATACCCCCAAAATGTGAGGTCTAGTCATCACCATGACAACTCTACAACAGACCTCTGGTAGACAAGCAATCAGTCAAAAACACAATCCCCTCTTTTTAAACCCTTTCCATATGTAGTATTAGTTCACTTGGCTACACATATTATTAAAATATGGGCTATAACAGTTGTATTGATGTATAGCAACTTGAAATGCTCCCAAAAATGGCACTACAGCATGTAAAAATATAAAGTAAGCTCTGGCGGCCTTGGTTCTATGGTAGGTCTTAAAGGGTTAAAGGGTAGAATAGCAGATAAGAACCTCAAATAACTGTATTTTAATACTCATGAAAACATTATACCTTTACTTTTAAAAATGACCAAAAAACGGAATGGCCTGTATAATTAACTTTAACCCTTTAAGACCTACCATAGAACCAAGTCCGCCAGAGCTTATATTATATTTTTACATGCTGTTGCCATTTTTGGGAGCATTTCAAGTTGCTATACATCAATACAACCATTACAGCCTAGATTTTAATAATATGTATGAATTAAGTGCATAGTAATTACATAAATTGCAAAAAAGTGCAATAAACTACAAAAAATTGAAAATTGTTTTTGTTTTTTTAACATATATTTCTAGTTAGAGAAATTTAAGAGGCTTATCCCTCAAAACTGTAAATACAAAAAAGGTGCACAAAATAGTTTCCCATCACAGGAAATTTATTTTGAGTGCCTTCATAGTTTTATTTTTGAAATACACCAATTTTTATACACTGCAGGAAAAACGAAAATAAATATTATAGTGCAAATTTGCAAAAAAGCAGCATATGCATCAAAATAACTATTTCCAGCAGTGCAATATGAGTCCTAAGCATCCCAGAAACGACACAGAAAGTCATAAAGTCAAACATAACTTTTAAAAACACCAGTATAGGCTCATTGAGGCCCGGACGGTAAAAAACTACATTTCCGCGAAAATGACGTCACTTCCGGTTTCGGGCAGGTCATGGCGGACATGCGATAGTTCGCGCAGACGGCTAATCCAATGTAGGAAGTGTTATGAACAGCTGATCGGATCAGCAAAGCATGTTTCTGGAATATTATGTTTTTGTTGCTGCAAGCGCTTTTTATGCAGTTTTTGCAAAGCTATATGTGGAAGGAAACTGTGACCGAGGACAAGCTGATGGCATAAGATGTAAGTACAACTCCTCAGGTTTCATATGCAAAAAAAATTATTGCGCTAGCTCACGTGGTTGCAGAGCTAACGGGATTTAAAAATAGTTACGCAAAACAGAGCGTGCCCGCTCCGACCGGTTTTAAAGGGTTAAATGCATAAGCATATTTTACTTAAGCAATTTATCAGGGACAAGCAAAAAGCTCAATCAGATAATAGCAACTGTATAATCAAATTATTTTAAAATTAAACATTTTGAAAAAAGTAAAAATTCTAAAAACCTTTTGCTAATGCTACTTCCAGTTTTGATGAGGTTTTAGTCGAGGATAGAGGGAACACATCAGCTGTAGATGAATTATTCTAGCCATACAGGATGAAATCCTTTTGAGGAGGTAGCAAGGTCCCAAGACTTCCTCCAAGTTCCAGTCCTGCATGTCAGCAAGCCAAGAGACTGTGGCTGTTTTCAAGGAATTCAATATTAAGAGGCACTACCAGACAAAATATGCTATCTATGACAAGCTAACTGGGAAGAACATGGTGAAAAATTGAAGCAACTCGAAGCTGTTTTAACGACACAGCAGCACTTTTTCACAAGTGCCCATGAGTCACATGAAAATGCTGATTGCCAAGCACTGCAAACCTTTTTCTGATAGTGAATTCATTAAAGACTGCGTGATGAAAATGGTGGAGAACATTTCTTCCTGAGAAGAAGCAAGAGTTTGCCAATGTTTGCCTGGCTCCTAACCGGTGATGGGAATAACGGCGTTACTTTTTTCAGTAATGAGTAATCTCACTAATTACTATTCCTATCATTACAACGGCGTTGCCGTTACTAACAAGAAAATGCAGTGCAGTCGCGTTACTATTTTTCAACAAACAGTCGGTTGAAGCTGTCTTCATCTGGGCGCTACAGCTTTAAGCAGCGGCACGTGCTCCCATGGACGGCAATCATTTTCTAGCAGATGATCACTTTTTGGCACAACATCTGGAGCTAAGGGGGCAAAAGAATCGCATGAGTGCTGCTGTTTGACTGAGGAAGAATAAAGTAGTCGTGGTAAGCCAATCACATGACCACTTTAAGATTACAAAACAACAAGGTGATATATACCAGCTTTGTGCTGATAGGCCACATAAAATCACAGTCATGATAAACAATATATATGCTGAGTTTTTTCCTGAATAGTTTCGCCACGTTTACTGTCTAAGGACAATGCTGGCAAGCACTCTCTGCTTATGACCAAAAAATTTAAAAAATAAAACAAAAAACAGCCTGTTCGTGTTGGTGGAAAAATGCACCATGTCGACCAATCAAAAAATGATATGGCAACATGACATTTGGTCGTTTAGGAAGAGGGGGAAGTTTTAGGAGTGACGGCGAGAGAGAGAGAGAGACAGCAGAAAAAGAGAGAGCGAGTTTTGAGATGTGAGAGATTTGTGACATTTAGCATCTTTGGAGTGTGTAGTTAATGTCTTGTCTTGTGTAGTTAGTGTGTAGTATTGTGGATAGTTTTGTGTTGTGTGTCGGAACAATGAGGCGTCTCCAGGTAAAAAACAGGAGCGATACACCTGCTACTGTCAGACTTGCAGGTATCAGGCTGTGATGTTCTCCTTTATAGTGGAGAGAAATTATTTTTTTTGGAGTGGCACAAATAATTTGTGTGGCATCTTATTTAATGCAGAACACCTGATTGTTATATAAATAGTTTGAAATGGTTATTTTAAAAAAAAAAGGGTAAAAGGTAAATGGCTGCAAATAACTTTGTTGTTTGCAAAACTTGTGCATATGGTTTTAAAATTGACAATTTATAGTTGCATTTAAAGATATGAAATATGATTCAATAAACATGCTTGTGGTTGTTACAGTAAAGAATACAACTTTCTACTCAGGTTTTATGTTTTTTCTCTTAATTTAGATCAGTTGTGTTAGTACAGCGTGTCAAAATGAAAACATAACTGTAAATTCAGAAATGTGAGTTTGTGCTGAAAAGGATGATACCAAACAAGGCAAAGTAAATAGTATTTAAAGGTGAAATGTAGAGGAAACATCAAAAGTAGTCTAAAATGGCCAATCATACCCTGGAACACAGAGGGTTAAACATTTTTTTTAAAGTAACGCAATAGTTACTTTTCAAGTAATTAATTACTTTTAGAATCTTGTAACTCAGTTACTCACTCACTTACTTTTTTGAAAAAAGTAACTAGTAACTATAATTAATTACTTTTTCAAAGTAACTTGCCCAACACTGCTCGTAACACTGTGGTACAAAGAACTGAAGAAGTTTCATCTAATATTAAGAGACAGTTGGATGCGAAAGGAGTGGATTTTGACTTTTTTTTCGATAGCTTGCGACAAAAGCACAGATGCATCTGAAAATGAACATGAGTGAAGAGCTACTTGACCTCCAGAGCCTTAAGGACCAAAAAAGAGGAACAGATTTATTTGCTGCTGTTTGTTCCACTGTAGATGACATGAAACTACCATGGAATAAAGTCACTGGTATTATTACGGATGGCGCATCTGCCATGGCTGGTGAGAGAAATGGATTAACAACCCTAGTCTGTAACAAAGTCAAAAAAAAAAAAACATGATGGTAAAAAAAAGTGGTCAAAATGATGGTCAAAAAAACAAAACAAAACAACTAAAGAACAAGTGATGTACAGATTTATATGGCCCACAATGTTTTGCACTTTTGAAAAAGTTAACTCTTAATGTTTTTTTCCTGTTCACATGTTTTGAATTTAGATGTTTAATTTTTCTTCATTTTGTGTTTTTTGAATACATTATTTTGGTAAAAACATTTAATAATAAATAATTCATAATAAAAAGTTTATAATAAAATTTGTGTGTGAAAAAAGGAAAAAAATATCAAGTCATTCATTTGCATTTAATGTTAATGATTCAAAATATTTCAGGCTGAATGGTTGGACCCCACACATTCTCACCTTCCCAAATCTGGCCCTCTTTGCAAAAAGTTTGGACACCCCTGCATTAAACTCTGTCAGGGGACTGTGTTAAATTACACCCACAAAGGCTGGATTTTAGGCCTTTTGCTTCATGTGTGGATGAAACTAAGTTGAGGGATCATGACACTGGGAAAGTCTGTGCCAGCATACTGGAGGGTCTATCTGTTACCCGAACCTCTGATTGAACAATGAGGTTTTCATCCAGGCTGTGAAACTGGACAAGCTCTGTATATTCTCAAGGATGTTTGAGAAAGTGGGCAAGTGTGGACAGAATATCTTGGTCTGTCCAGGCTGGTGGATGTTCTCCACTATGATGGCCTCAGGATTTCACCTTTACTTTTTGCAGATGATGTGGTACTGTTTGCTTAATCAGGTGGTGACTTCCAACTTGCATTGGAGTGGTTTGTGGCCAAGTGTGAAAATCAGCACCCCCAAGTCAGAGACCATAGTTCTCAGCTGGAAAAGGTGGAATGCAAACTCCATCTGGGACAAATTACTACCCCAATTGAAGGAATTTAAATGTCTTAGGATCTTGTTCACGAGTTTGGGGAAACTGATGGATTTGGGAAACGTGCAATGATACAGGCACTGTACAGTCTGAGCTAAATTTTTAATTTACAGGTCAATTTAGATTACAACTTAGATTTAGATTACAACTATTCAACTGTGGCCACGAACTCTGGGTAGTGATCAAATAAGTAAGTTGTTGTCCCTCTCTTTTAAATCAAATATGGACTGGAGTTTTTAATATGATTCTGTTGTACATTCCACGTTAACTTTGCTGTACATGAATAATGTTATGTTATTTTTGCTATTCTTCTTTTGTGTCACTTGATATGCACACAGAAACACCTGTTACTCTGACAATTCTTCAGTGAGTTATTACTGATGACTAATTTACTCACAGCGTTCCCTGAGTTTGCCTGGATACAAAGCAATCTCAAATGAAAAGTATACTCCGCCTTCTTCCCTGATGGGTGGTGTGCAAGATTAAACAACACAGTAAGTCAATAAAAGGGAATGACAAACAATAAAACCTAATGACTGATCTCAACAATTCAGAAAGCTGTCATGTGTTCATCTTTGCAAAACAATTTGGTCGTGTTTGTTTTGCTGTGTTCCTGTGTTTTTGCTATTCTATCCACTCTTCAGGTTTCTTTGTCCTGTCAGCTGCAGGGACAGTTTCATCTAAATGAGATGCACAAAACTGGAGATGTGGTTCTGGGTGGACTGTTTCAAGTCCATTTCTTTTCAAGTGTCCCTGATCTGTCTTTTACCTCGCAGCCACAACAGCCTACTTGCCATGGGTAACTATGACAGGGAAACAGAATGAAAAAAATACAATAAGAAAACTGTCAAACTTAGTGCCAGTATAAATATGTATTTTGTATCTGAAATAACTACACAATGCGTCTTCTTTTTCATTTTTTTCTTAATATATGTCTTTAATTGTTATTCAGTATCCTTAATTGTTTATAATATTTCTACTTTTGCAACTTTTTCAAAAGGCACTTGTTTCCTTGTAATTTAATACATGTGTTGTATTATATATATTAGTAATTAAAGTTTTCTTGCCTTAGTGTGTATGTCCTAGGATTTAAGTCCGCACAGACCATGGCGTTTGCTATTGATGAGATCAACAGAAACTCAAACCTGCTACCAAATGTGACTCTGGGATACACTCTTTATGATAACTGCCTTGAACTTGGAATTGGATTCCGTGGAGCATTGTCATTAGCCAATGGTCAAGAGGGTCAAATTGTAGTAGATGATGCATGTGTTGGAAATCCTCCAGTCATAGGGATTGTGGGTGATTATACCTCTACAAATTCTATTGCAATCTCCAACGTCTTAGGTTTGTACAGAGTACCTATGGTAAGTTTTCTGCTTGACCATGTAACAGTTTTATTGGATTACGTTGATTTAATTAAAAATGTTAACCCATTTCATGAAAAAACTAATACTAATAATGCAGTCATGATGACAAAGTAAAGATATCTCTACATGG
This sequence comes from Neolamprologus brichardi, assembly GCF_056152115.1. Taxonomy (NCBI): domain Eukaryota; kingdom Metazoa; phylum Chordata; class Actinopteri; order Cichliformes; family Cichlidae; genus Neolamprologus; species Neolamprologus brichardi. The sequence continues at coordinate 26,341,065 of NC_142117.1, forward strand.
ATAGCTCCCAAATATACAGTCTGTATCTTTCACAGGTGAGTTATTATGCCACGTGTTCCTGCCTGAGTGACCGTCAAAAGTATCCAGCCTTCTTTAGAACGATCCCAAGTGATGCTTTCCAGGTGAAAATTTGTCATCAAAATTAAAATGGAAACGCGAAAGTATGTTTCAATATCTGTGTAAAAGAAGAACAAAGAAAGATATGAAAATATTAGAAATAAGAATATACTTAGTTTTGAGAATTATGCTCTATTTCGTTTCTGTATTGTGTCAAAGAATAAAGCTAAATTGCAATTATATTTAAAGTTTTTTCTTCTTTTTAATGCCCTTACACTTTAATCTGTATTCACTTAGGTACGTGCAATGATCCAGATTCTAAAGCATTTTGGCTGGACTTGGGCAGGTCTGCTTGTCACTGATGATGATTATGGGCTTCATGCAGCCAGATCCTTTCAGTCTGAGCTGAGTGTGTCTGGTGAAGGTTGCCTGGCCTACAATGAGGTTTTACCCTGGGACAAAGACACAGATGAACTCCGGAGGATTGTTAATGTGATGAAAACCTCTACAGCTCGAGTTGTCATTGTCTTTGAACATCCTAGTCGCATAATACACCTTATAGACGAGGTTTCACTTTAAAACACTTTAATGATTAGTAGTTACAGAGGTCTTGATAATTATATTGTGTAAAACACGTATTACGTATCATTGTCAGTACAGAAATGAGTACAAAAATGTAATAATTCAGAATTCATTTTAAAGATCAAAAACTGTTTCAGTAAAGAAGTTGGAGGTTCAGTATTACTTCATAGACTTGGTCTAATTTAATTCACAGGTAGTAAGGCAAAATGTGACAGGTCTACAGTGGATAGCCAGCGTGGCCTTGACAGAATCTGTTGTGCTCCAAACACCTCACTTTATGCCATACCTGGGTGGTATACTTGGTATCGCCATTCGTCAAGGAGAGATACCAGGGTTCAGGGATTTTCTGTTGCAGATACATCCTGATCTACATCACAACAGTAGCTACGGAAATAGCTTGGTGAGACTTGAACATTTTTACTCTGTGTGTGTGTGTCACAACAATTATATATTTTCATAATGTGTAATAAACATTTTTCAAAATATTTCAGGTGAATCAGTTTTGGGAATTTACATTTCAGTGCAGATTTGCTCCAGCTCCAGCAGGCTGGCTGGAAGGTGGAGGTGCACTATGCACTGGACAGGAAGATCTAGGAAATGTGGACAATGAGTACTTGGACATTTCCAACCTACGAACTGAGTATAATGTGTACAAAGCTGTTTATGCACTGGCATATTCCCTTGATGACATGCTGCGGTGCAAGCCAGGAAGAGGACCTTTCAGTGGGAACAGCTGTGCCTCTTTGCAGTCACTGGAGCCTTGGCAGGTGCGTTATCATTGTACACTCCACCTTTGAACACATTGTTTTTGCATGCTTTCAGACTTTCTGAAAAGGGATTTGCCATACTTGTGAGCAAAAGTAGTTAAGTCATTTAAGTCATGGAGGTCATTAACTTCTGTACAGGATTATTAGTAATGTGCCTTGCTTGATTGAGACTTAGATAAAAATGACTTTATATATGTAGGTACCATAGATATAATATTATATTTGATTACTGAACTAAAAAATGGCAACTGTTTGCACTGTAAAGTTACTGGAGCCATGGCAGATGTGATATCATTTTATACTCCATCTATGAATAAATCATTCGTTCTATAATTAGTTTTGGAGCAAAAAGTAATTTACTTATTATACATTCCTTTTAAACAGCTTGTTTATTACATGGAAAGAGTGAACTTCACCACTCCATTTGGCGATCAAGTGTCATTTGACAAGAATGGTGATGTAGTACCAATTTATGATGTTATTAACGCGTTGTGGCTCCCTGATGGAAGCACTAAAATTCAGAAAGTGGGTGAGGTTAAAAGGTCAGCTTTAAAAGGTGAAGAACTCACACTTGATGAAGGCAAAATCTTCTGGAACTTTGAATCCAAACAGGTTAGATATGTTTTTATTTGACAAATACCTTTTATGACATTTACAGTATATAGAATTGTAGCAGGCAATAAATATTTATTTTTTTATGTCCAATAGCCACCTCGATCAGTATGCAGTGAGAGCTGTCCTCCTGGTACCCACATGGTGAGAAGGAAGAGAGAGCCCGAATGCTGTTTTGACTGCATCCCTTGTTCTGAGGGAAAGATCACTAACAAGAGCAGTAGGTCTTTGTCTTTCTGTATGACACATTTGATTTAATTTCTGTGAAATATAGGATGCATTTCAACATCAACCCTTCTTTGTCAGACTCCTTGGGGTGCACCAGTTGTCCAGAGGATTTTTGGTCAAACCCACAGCATGACCACTGTGTTCTTAGGAAAACAGAGTTTCTCTCCTATCATGACCCTTTGGGTATTTGTTTGACAGCAATCTCCTTACTGGGAACATTTATATGTGCTGTTGTTCTGGGGATCTTTATCTGCCATCGCAGAACACCTATAGTACGTGCCAACAATTCAGAACTTAGTTTCCAGCTATTAATGTCACTCATGTTGTGTTTTCTGTGTTCACTTTTGTTCATTGGACGACCCAGGATGTGGACGTGTCAGCTCAGGCATGCAGCATTTGGCATCAGCTTTGTGCTGTGTGTCTCATGCATCCTGGTAAAAACCATGGTTGTTCTGGCTGTGTTCAAAGCCTCCAAGCCAGGAGGGGGAGCCAGTCTGAAGTGGTTTGGTGCTATGCAGCAGAGAGGAACAGTTCTGTTTCTTACAGCTATTCAGGCAGTCATCTGTACTACCTGGCTTGTCTCTTCCTCTCCAACTCCACATAAGAACACCCAATACCACAATGACAAGATAGTGTATGAGTGTGCAGTTGGGTCCACTGTTGGTTTTGCAGTGTTATTGGGCTATATTGGTGTGCTGGCTGTCCTCAGTTTTTTAATTGCATTCCTGGTGAGGAATCTCCCTGATAGTTTTAATGAGGCCAAGCTCATCACATTCAGCATGCTGATCTTCTGTGCTGTGTGGGTGGCCTTTGTTCCTGCTTATATCAGCTCACCAGGAAATCTTGCAGATGCAGTAGAGGTATTTGCCATTCTTGCTTCAAGTTTTGGACTCTTGATCACACTGTTTGGCCCCAAATGTTACATAATCCTGTTGAGACCGGAGATGAACACAAAGAAAGCTGTTATGGGCCGTGGAATTGTGTCATAAAACTTTCAGTTCAAGTCAAAAAATAAAAAAAATCCGCACTCTATTGACCAAAAATTAAATAAACAATTAAAATGAAGAAATGTTAAATATTAAAGACAGTTATTTAGTCGTTTTTGTTGTTGTTCTTTTAAATTGCAGTTTACATACAAAAAAACAGACTTTTCAAAGAGAAGCATTGACTTTGCTTGCTCCACTGTAAAATTTACCTATTACGGAAATTAAATGTAATTGAAACTCTTTTAATAAACTACGCTTTCAACTTGAATTCATTTAGCAGTTCTAATCTATATTTTTGTATATTTGGTCTGTCTTGAACTAATCGTGACTAAAACCATGCTGATCATTTCAAGAAAACAACTAATACAGGTCTCAACTTTCAACTCTCAACTTTCTTCAGTGCAGTTTGTTTCCATTTCAAAATGTGCTACAATCAAAACGTAACTATAGTGACAATTCCAGGCTCCCCGACATACAAGGTTCTCCAACAGTTTCCTAGAAGGTCTCTCCAAACAGACTGTAAGAAGCGTGTCATCCAGAGAGTTTATCTCCCATTGAGAACTGGGAGTAGTGCAAGATGGCGGCGCGCACAGATGCAGCGGCTCTATGCTCTCCACTTAGGTGCTTTTCTTTTTCTTTTCTCCACATTTCTTTTTCTTTTGTTTTTCTTACTGTAAAGCCAAATTTACCTACAGCCATCTGGAATTATGCAACATTCGATGCAACAGCCAGATCCCCATTACCAGTGATTATCAGAGGATGCACAACATACTCCTGGAGATAGTGAGAAAATTCGGCGCTCTGTGGATTCTTATTGCCAAGAAATAAGAATCCACAGAAATGCAGGTGGCGGAAGGAATGCAAACAAAAGCAGGAGTGCCGGTCGGGCCTGCTAGCTACGATAAAGAAGCAGCCTTTCAAACTACAGCTCCCAAGCATCTTCCTGACCAATGCACGGTTGGTCATCAAAAAAATAGACGAACTGAAACTACTTCTCACTGCACAGCAACTTGTACGCAACTGTTGTGTCCTGGTTGTCACAGAGACATGGCTACGATAGCGAATTCCCAACGCCTCGATGCAGCTATCAGGTCACACAATGCACCGCAGTGACAGAAAGACTGCAGCGGGGAAAAGCAGAGGAGGAGGATTGTGCATTTACACACATAACAACTGGTGCACAAACACTAAGATCATCACCACAGTCTGCTCCCCAGGCATAGAGGCAATGTCTGTCATGTGCAGACCCTTCTACTTGCCCAGAGAACTGCCTGCAGTCCTAATAACAGCAGCCTACTTACCACCAGACGCTAATGCTAGCTCAGCCCTTGCCTACCTGCACGACACAATCTCTAAAATGCAATGGGCATATTCAGAGGGAGTATCATTGCAGGGGATTTCTTAAGCATGCTTAAGAACTGTGCCTAAATTTGTTCGACATGTGAAATGCCCTGCGAGAGGGAATAACACCTTGGACCAACTCAAATATTACTCAAATATTAAGCAAGCCTTCAGATCTTTTCCCTTCCCCCACCTGAGTATGTCCGACTAGGGCGGGTATCGTCACTGATTCCTAGAATCGATTCAATTCCGATTCACAAGGTCCCAAATCGATTCGATCCATGATTCGATTTAATTCGATTCGATTCGATTCAATTCGATTTGAATCTGGGAAATTTTGACAGTCAGAAATATTATAATTCCGATCAGTACATTTACATATTTTTGTATCTATAAAAAGGAAGCTGACACACGCAAGACCTTATCAAAGGTGTGTGAGTGATTTTCCTGGCCTGTGATTTTATAAAAATATTCTGCAGTACATCAAAAACGAAAACCATTAATCAACACATGAACCTTACCTCTGATGTTACAGCGGTTTTATTAGAGACACGGCTAAGCATTTTGCATTTTGCATAATTTTAAAAAGTTTAAATTTGTTCAGTATTGAACGGCAGAAATTAGGTTTTCTTTTCGGAAGTATATAAAAGGAAAAAAAACCCCGTCGGCCGACAGCACTGTGAACAACGGTAGACTTGTGCGTAACAAGCAAGCGAATAATGAAGAAAACAGATTTTCTTCTTTTGCTGCTGGTTCGGTCAATATTGTTTGGAGAGACATCAAACTAACAGCTTTAGAATCAGAATCATAACAACTCCAGAAAGGTATGAGAGGGCCTGAAACACATCACCAATTACAAGTGCAATGGGAAAAATACAGATAACATGGACATCTCATTAGCAGAGGAACTTAACCACTCCTTTGCCTGCTTCGAGAAAGCTGCAGTCACCCCCACCATGCACACCGCCCTGCCCACAGCCTCCTCTGAGCACAGCCCTCACACATTTAGCCTCCAAGAACACCAGGTTCGCAATGTGTTCAGCGCAGTTAATCAAAGGAAAGCTGCTGGTCCTGACGGAATACCTGGTAGAGTGCTCAAAGCCTGCGCTGTCCAGCTGCCTCCTCAGTTCATCAGACTATTCAACCTCTCCCTGTCACATGCCACTGTCCCTGAATGCCTGAAATCAGCAACAATAGTCCCAGTCCCCAAATCCCCCACCATCAGTGACTACAAACCCATCACACTGACTCCAGTGGTTGCAAATTGCTTCAAGAAGCTGGTCCTAAATCACATAATCACTGCCTCGCACCCAGCTTCGACCCCTACCAGTTTGCCTACGAGGTAAACAGGTCCACCGACGATGCAATTTCCACTGCCCTCCACTCCACTCTCCATCACCTGGAGAATCCTGGGACATCAGTAAGGATGCTCTTCATTGACTTCAGCTCGGCCTTCAATATCATCATCCCAGACATTCTTATAGCCAAGCTGGTAAACTTGGACTCCCCCCCCCTTCACATGTGTATGGAACTTTCCCACAGACTGTTCACAATCATGGTTGGCAACCAGAGATCATCCACCCTGTCGCTCAGCACTGGCTCACCACAGGGATGTGTGCTGAGTCCACTCCTACACATCATCTACACTAATGACTGCACCCCCATGCACTCCTGCAACATCATCCTCAGCTTCTTCCCGCGGGCTGTCAGAACTCGTAATGCAAACTAAGAGTGTGAACAGACTTCTCCCATACAACCATTCTGCTATTGATCAACTATGTTGCTGCCATCCCATGTGCAATATCTCAGTCTTTCATTGTTCTGTGCAATATTTTTGGCCCATGTGCAATATTTTTGGTATGTCCAATATTTTTGGTCTTTGTGCAATATTTTGGTCTCAGTGGAATTACCATCCCCACCCTAAATGACCTTAGCCCCTCCACCCTTATTTATTTATTTATTATTGTAACGGCGGATATGTAAAGCTATCTCATATTCACGTAATATAACGTCTGTGCTTTTATTTTGGTGACTTCCCGTGTGACCGGAAGTGAACGATGTAACGGCGACCAACTTGATGTACAAAAAAGACGGAAGAAAACGGTAAACTAATGCTAATGGAGAAAAGGGAGAGAAAAACATAGTTAAATTGTACAAAAGCGAATGGTTCTAGCTACAGTCGACAGGGGAACAAGGTTTGTAATGTATATGATTTAATTTGAGCAATCTGAAATGCATAATATGTATTATATAGTTTAATAGAAAACGGTTAGACCAGCGTAATGAGCGGTTAAAATGGTGTTACATAAATAACATGGTAATTGTTTTATTTGTTTGTCTAGCTCTTACGTTGGTTCGTTGTCTGATACACGGCATGGAATAATAAAGGTCATTCAACAACCATCAGTTCTGGCCTTCTCAGTTCGACTGGATGCTACAATTATATTATATAACAGTCCTTGTATATGGCCTCACAATGTTTCTGTTCAATGTTTCTACACTCTAAGAAATGACACACTGATGTTGTTAGCATTATGTAAATGTTTTATGTTAAAACTAATGCCACCAATTGGTTTTTAACTTTAAACACAAGTATGTTGTTTTGAATTTAATTAACAACACAATATTTCAATACAACAAATTGCAGTAAATTAAATCCAACGTAAAAAGTTCATTTAAAATGAAGAGCACTTTAATTTAAAGAGGATTGTCCTAATAGGCTCTCCGTACTTCTGAGTTTGCACATGTGCAGTGTGGAAGTTTGATCATCCGCCATTTTCAACTGAGACTTGCATGTGCTTAGTATCCTGGATAGAATCTATTATTTGGTAAGTACAACAATTTAAGTATGACAAATTTGATTAATGTATACTAACTGATAAACTTCTGACACTTTCGGGAATACTTTTGCATTTTTTTAAACAAATGATGCCTGGTAAATTTTTTAACACTTTAGCTTAAGAAGTGTTAGAAGTATGAAGACATTTAACAAATATTGTTGAACCTGCTTCGGTGTAATTTTCCAAAATCCTTTGCAATTCCTGTTAAGGTTAGACTTTCCTACTGAGACCGACAGTTTTAAAATTACTCCCAACATCTACCGCACCTGCTCCCTGACATCAGTAATGACCACCAGGAGCGCCAGCGATCCTGTAGTTTGAAGAATGAAATGCATGTGTAGTGTATTTTAGAAACATGCATCAATTAAGTTGCTGCATTGTTTGAAAGAATTCGACTCCATGTTGATTTCTGGTTTAGTGTGAAACTCAGAGATTTAAGCGATTAACACTTTGATTTGTAAAGTATAAGACATGCGTTTATCTGTTGTCATTGAAGTGCAGAATAATGTGTAATACTGTTATATATATAATGCATTTAACTCCTTGTATCAGTTTCCATTGGTTATCAAAGTAACAATTTATGTGTTCCCTTTTCATTTTAGGTTGTTAGCTAGTTCTGTCTCTCAATAGATGCAACAAAAGTGGCTCAGATGTGGTTGTAAGTATTTGAGGTATTAATGGAACATGTACAACATAGATAAACAAATCTATGCTCTTTAAAAAAAATAGTTATTGATGATGATTAACAAACTTCTTTCATTTTTTTCTAGGTTTTAAATGTGGAAGTGCAGACAGTGTGCTGAAAGTGTTTTGACAAGGTACCAATTACTAAAGCATTACAGATTAAAGCATGGCCATTATGGTCAAAGACACTCATATCCATGCACATACTATGAATGCCCTTGTTCATTTAAAACATGGAATGCTCTCAAAACACATTTGAGTCGATGTCATATTGATTCTTCAAGTAGATCAGGAGAACCAGTTATCTTTACATGTTCCTTGTGTCCTGGAAGCGAACTGATATCAGTTAAAGAGTATTTCTCCCATATTAACAACCATCTTAAGTGTTTTGAGACTGTCACTTGTGTCTTTCAAAACTGTTCATTTCAAACTAATATATATGGTACTTTCAAATCGCATAAGAATAGAAAACATGGAAATTGCACAGAAAAAGACTTTAAACCTGAAGTTTTGAAAGGGTTTGTAAATGAAGATCAGCTATCTGAGGAACACTTAACAGATGATAGAGAAAATCACTCTAACTCCAGTGGTCCTAGTTTTGTTGAAGCTGAAAATGAGAACTTGCAGGAAACCATAATTAGGAAATTTGCTGCTGTCTTGCTCAAATTAGAGATTTTTTCACATGTACCCAGCTCTGCCATTGATGAATTGTTGGAAGAATTACACTTCATTTTTACTTCTGCTGTAGTGCCCGTTTCAAACACAACCGCTGTTGAGGTATTCAGGAGGCACGAAGTTCAGGCTGACTTTCAAATAATTAATGAAGTTAACCTTGCCATTAATGCAAATAATCCTGTGGTGAAAGCTATAGCGAAGGGTGGTCCACTTTCCACCTCATTTAAAGGTAAACAATATTATAAAGAATATTTTGAAGTTCTGGAACCTGTTGAGTATAAACTTGAAGCATATTCCAATAAGACTTTTCAGTATGTTCCCCTGCTGAAGTCTTTACATCAGTTACTTTGCCGTAAAGATATAATTGATAAGCTTGTTGACAACTACACAACCTGCCTTGAAAGTAATAACCAATACACTTGTTTTCAAGATGGTGAGTATTACAAAATAAATCCTTTTTTTTCTAGTGAAGTTTTGCGGATCTCTCTGTGTTTATATGTAGATGATTTTGAAGTTTTCAATCCATTGGGAACATCACGCAAGAAACACAAGCTTTGTGCTGTGTACTGGACTTTTGGTAACTTGCCCCCTGGTAGCAGCTCAGCCCTTTCATCAATCTATTTAGCACTGCTGTGCAAAGTGGATTTTGTCAAAGAATACGGCTATCAAAAACTTTTTGAGCCACTGTTGCATGACCTAGTAACTTTAGAGCAGGAAGGGGTTTTTATTCCACAGCTTGGATCATTCATTAAAGGGACCGTTCAGTGCGTTATAGCTGATAATCTTGGGGCTCATGGCCTAGCTGGATTTATTGAGAGTTTCTCAGGAAAATATTTTTGCCGCTTTTGTACAGCTCAGCTTTCAGACATCCAGCAGCTCGAGGTGAAATCAGGAGCCTTTGACCGCAGGACCAAGGAGGTTCATCAGTTGCATTTTAAAACCTGTGAGGAAAAAGGGGTAAGCTGCTTTGGTGTAAGGACAGGATGTGTTTTAACTAAGAGCTTATCTCACTTTAATGTGATAAGTGGATACCCACCTGACATTGTCCATGATCTATTCGAAGGCATAGTTCCCGTTGAACTGGCAAAGTGCATTGCAGTGCTAATATCTAAAAAGTTATTTACTCTTCAACATCTGAATAATCTCATACTGTCTTTTCCCTACAAATGTGGGGATAAAACTAACCGTCCTCATGTGTTACCCAAAAACCTGCAGCAGAAGCACACAATTGGTGGGAATGCACATGAAAATTGGTGCCTTCTTCGGTTACTTCCACTAATTGTTGGAAAACTTGTTCCTATTGATGAACCTGCATGGCAGGTGATATTGTATTTGAAAGATATTGCAGATTTGGTTGTGGCAAATGTTCATACTTTAGAATCTATTGCATATCTGGAATGCACAATCTCAGATCATCGTAAATGCTACCAAGCACTCTTTCCTGATCAAAGGTTGTTGCCAAAACATCATTTTCTGGAGCACTAACCTGAAATGATTAAATGTTTTGGTCCTCTTGTATCATTATGGACTATGTGGTTCGAGGCCAAACATAGCTTTTTTAAGCAGGTTGTTAGGCACATACATAATTTCAGAAATGTAACATTTGCACTGGCAAACAAGCATCAGCTAATGGTTGCTTATAATTTGCTTCGCCCTGACAATGAGAAGTCTTCATTGGAAGTTTTGCAAACCTCAAGAGTCTCAATTGATACCCTTCATGATGATGTTGTGAACTCGCTTGTACAGAAGCACCCAGAAATCTCTGAAATAAACCTGGCCCAAAGTGTCACTGTCAATGGCATCAGATATAAAAAGGGCATGATAGTTGTGCATGGATCCTGTGGTGGTCTTCCGGGATTTTCAGAAATAATGCAGTTGTGCATTATTAAAGACGAGTTGACTCTTATTGTTAAAAAACTCAACTCCTATTATAGAGAACATTATCGAGCCTTAGAGTTGCATCCAACAAGAGAGTTCGCAGCAGTTGATCAGAAGGAACTTGCTGACCACTATCCATTGGCTGAATACAAAGTTGGATCCCTACGAATGGTAACCTTAAAAAGATTTGTACATGTTGCTGGTAAGTTTTATTTTATATTTTTTCTTAGTGGTGACTTCAGATCTTTGACACATTTACAGTAACACAAAGCCTAGTTTATACTTCTCCACCAGCAGACCAATACATACACTCAGGCACACTGACGGAGCTTTGAACCTTTCAAACTTCTCCGCTGCTTTGTGACTGTTTCAAAGCAATTTGCCAGGGCAGCAAGGTGGTGCATTGCTTCTTGAGACTGGCACAACTCATGTGACTCGCTATCTTTTAATCTTTCCGGGATTGATTGTTTAAAGCTTGTATCATCAGACTTCATCAGCTAGATGTTCTTCAATCTGCTCCATGGTAGAACTCTGCTTTCTACTCTCTTTTTACCTCTTAAATCGCTGTTTTTGTGAGATGAGAAAACCGGAAGAGTGACTTTCTTGAATTGAAGTAGTTAGCTGACCAATCACAGGCTTGTGCTGTCCATGGAGTTTGACATTTATCTAAAAACTTGGGCATGTCTCTGTCCGTCCTTGCGAGTCTGCTACAGGGTGCTTGCCTTGCGCAAAATGACACGGCACGTCTCTGTGCCCACACTGACGAAGAAGTATAAACTAGGCTTAAAAATTAAATTTTAGATTGGTTTTCATTAAGAAACATTAACGGGTAATTTAGTTGCAAATAAATTCCACCAAAATGAAAAGAAAAGTTGTTTGTTTGTTTTCTTTTTGTTTTCCAGAATGAAAACAAGATGGCTGCAACTTTAAGAATCATTCTTGGAGAGGACAACGCATCAAAATTATCTCTTCCCAATGGGATACCCAGTTCACTAGAGTACCTCAAGGAAGAAATTGGAAGGCAATTTGGTTTGACTGGAAACTTCAGGCTTCAGTACAGAGACATTGAATTTGACAACGAGTTTGTGAACTTGACACTGCCTTCAGAAATCAAAGACAAGTCCACAGTTAAAGTTGTTTACTTGCCAGTTGAGTCGGATGTAGTCTCCCTCAATGCCACACCCCAGGAAAGAGATGACTGTTCCACCCCATGTTCTCTAGCTGATACAGACATTATTTCTTCTGCTGAATCTACCTCGTCAGATTCTTCACTTTCAATTCAATTCAATTCAATTTTATTTATATAGCGCCAAATCACAACAAATGTCGCCTCAAGGCGCTTCATAGATACAGAGAAAAGCCCAACAATCATATGACCCCCTATGAGCAAGCACTTTGGCGACAGTGGGAAGGAAAAACTCCCTTTTAACAGGAAGAAACCTCCGGCAGAACCAGGCTCAGGGAGGGGCGGCCATCTGCTGCGACCGGTTGGGGTGAGAGAAGGAAGACAGGATAAAAGACATGCTGTGGAAGAGAGACAGAGATTAATAACAGATATGATTCAATACAGAGAGGTCTATTAACACATAGTGAGTGAGAAAGGTGACTGGAAAGGAAAAACTCAATGCATCATGGGAATCCCCCGGCAGCCTACATCTATTGCAGCATAACTAAGGGAGGATTCAGGGTCACCTGGTCCAGCCCTAACTATATGCTTTAGCAAAAAGGAAAGTTTTAAGCCTAATCTTAAAAGTAGAGATAGTGTCTGTCTCCCGAATCCAAACTGGAAGCTGGTTCCACAGAAGAGGGGCCTGAAAACTGAAGGCTCTCCCTCCCATTCTACTTTTAAATACTCTAGGAACAACAAGTAGGCCTGCAGAGTGGGAGCGAAGTGCTCTAATAGGGTGATATGGTACTACAAGGTCATTAAGATAAGATGGGGCCTGATTATTTAAGACCTTGTATGTGAGGAGCAGGATTTTGAATTCAATTCTGGATTTAACAGGAAGCCAATGAAGGGAAGCCAAAACAGGAGAAATATGCTCTCTCTTTCTAGTCCCTGTCAGTACTCTTGCTGCAGCATTTTGGATTAACTGAAGGCTTTTCAGTGAGTTTTTTGGACATCCTGATAATAATGAATTGCAGTAGTCCAGCCTGGAAGTAATAAATGCATGAACTAGTTTTTCAGCATCACTCTGAGACAGGATATTTCTAATTTTAGAGATGTTGCGCAAATGGAAGAACGCAGTCTTACATATTTGTTTAATATGTGCGTTGAAGGACATATCCTGGTCAAAAATGACTCCAAGGTTCCTCACAGTGTTACTGGAGGCCAAGGTAATGCCATCCAGAGTAAGAATCTGGTTAGATACCATATTTCTAAGCTTTTCAGCGCCGAGTACAATGACCTCAGTTTTATCTGAGTTAAGAAGCAGAAAGTTAGTGGCCATCCAAGTCTTTATGTCTTTAAGACATTCCTGCAGTTTAACTAATTGGTGTGTGTTATCTGGCTTTATGGACAGATAGAGCTGGGTGTCATCTGCATAGCAGTGAAAATGTATGCTATGTCTTCTAATGATGCTGCCTAGGGGAAGCATGTATAATGTAAACAGAATTGGTCCTAGCACTGAACCCTGTGGAACTCCATAATTAACCTCAGTGTGTGAAGAGGACTCTCCATTTACATGCACAAATTGGAGTCTATTAGATAGATATGATACAAACCACTGCAGTGCAATACCTGTAATACCTACAGCATGTTCTAATCGCTCTAACAGGATATTATGGTCAACAGTATCGAATGCTGCACTAAGGTCAAGAAGGACAAGCACAGAGATGAGTCCACTGTGAGAGGCCATAAGAAGATCATTTGTAACCTTCACTAAAGCTGTTTCTGTGCTGTGATGAACTCTGAAACCTGACTGAAACTCTTCAAATAAACCATTCCTCTGCAGATGATCTGTTAGCTGTTTGACAACTACTCTTTCAAGGATTTTTGATATGAAAGGAAGGTTGGAGATTGGCCTATAATTAGCTAAGACTGCTGGGTCTAGAGATGGCTTTTTGAGTAAAGGTTTAACTGCAGCCACCTTGAAGGCCTGTGGTACATAGCCGATTATTAGAGATAGGTTGATCATATATAAGATCGAAGAATTAATCAATGGCAGGACTTCTTTGAGCAGTTTTGTAGGAATGGGGTCTAAAAGACACGTTGATGGTTTGGAGGAAGTAATTATTGAAGTTAACTCAGAAAGATCGATTGGAGAAAAAGAGTCTAACTTAACATCAATGGAACTAAGAGTAGCTGTAGATAATATTACATCTGTGGGATGATTATTGGTAATTTTTTCTCTAATGATAAAAATTTTATTTGTGAAGAAGTTCATGAAGTCATCACTAGTTAACGTTAAAGGGATGGTTGGCTCAAAAGAGCTCTGACTTTTTGTCAGCCTGGCTACAGTGCTGAAGAGAAACCTGGGGTTGTTCTTATTTTCTTCAATCAGTGATGAGTAGTAAGCTGTTCTGGCTTTGCGGAGGGCTTTCTTATAAAGCAACAAACTATTTCTCCAGGCTAAATGATGATCCTCTAAATTTGTGACACGCCATTTCCTCTCCAGATTACGAGTCATCTGCTTTAGGGTACGTGTTTGACAATTATACCACGGGGTCAGGTACTTCTGATTAGAGACCTTAGTTTTCACCGGAGCTACAGTATCCAGAGTCATACGTAGTGAGGAGGTGAAATTATTAACAAGATAATCGACCTCTGTTGGGGTAGCGTTCAGATAGCTGCTCTGCTCTGTGTTGGTACAGGGCATTGACGATGATAACAGTGGCTGGATTATATTCTTAAACTTAGTTACAGCGCTTTCAGAAATACATCTACTTTGATAAAGTCCACTCTCCACTGCTGCGTAATCAATTATTGTAAATGTAAATGTTATCAAGAAATGATCAGACAGGAGAGGGTTTTCAGGAAACACTGTTAAATGTTCAGTTTCTATGCCATATGTTAAAACAAGATCTAGAGTGTGATTAAAGTGGTGGGTGGGTTCTTTTACATTTTGAGAGAAACCAATTGAGTCTAACAACAGATTAAATGCCATGTTGAGGCTGTCATTTTTAGCATCAACATGGATGTTAAAATCACCCACAATAATTATTTTATCTGAGCTCAGAACTAAATTAGATATAAAGTCTGAGAAATCAGACAGAAACTCTGTGTAAGGCCCAGGTGGACGATAGATGATAATAAGTAAGACTGGTTTCTGAGTTTCACAGCTGGGGTGGACAATGTTAAGCATCAGGCTTTCAAATGAATTAAAAGTCTGTCTTGATCTTTCATTAATTAATAGACTGGTGTGAAAAATTGCTGCCAAACCGCCCCCTCGACCTGTGCTTCGAGATTTCTGGTAGTTAGAATGACTCGGGGGTGTTGATTCATTTAAACTAACATAATCATCCTGCTGCAACCAGGTTTCTGTAAGGCAGAGTAAATCAATTTGTTGATCAATTATTAAGTCATGTACTAACAGAGACTTGGAGGAGAGAGACCTAATATTTAATAATCCACATTTCACTGTTTTACTCTTTGGTTCAGATGTGGATACTGTATTGTTCTTTCTTTGTAAATGTTTAAGTTGTTTGTTGCTGGTTTTTAGTTTGTTTTTAGTTTTTTTGGAAGCAGACACAGTCTCTATGGAGATGGGTTTTTGGGGGGGTAGCAGGAGGAGAGAAGCTGCAGAGAGGCGTGTAAGACTGCAACTCTGCTTCCTGGTCCCAACTCTGGATAGTCATGTTTTGAGGGGTTTAATAAATTTGTCGATATTTCTAGAAATGAGAGCTGCTCCATCCAAAGTGGGATGGATGCCATCTCTCCTAACAAGACCAGGTTTCCTCCAGAAGGTTTGCCAATTATCTATGAAGCCCACATCATTATTCATACTGTACTTTTCATACTTCATTCACTGAGATCACAACCATGGCCCTTGAAATTCCAAATACCTGAGTTTAGTTATGAGGTGCAGTTTCAGTTAGAACAAGGAAACCAAGCCTTCCTTAACAACGGTACTCTTCTGAATCCAAGTACCAAACTCAAATCTGATATATTGCAAAGTTTGGCATCAGAAATGGTCAAATACAAAATCTATCCTTCCAGCGCAGAATTTGATAATGTAGCGGAGGCCTTGATAACAAAATATCCATGCTTAAAGGAGCAAGGTTCAGTCACTGGCTATTATGGATGGAAAATCAGCCTGAAATACAAAATGGCAAACTATCGAACTAGACTAAGGAACATCGGCTGCCAAGAGCTGACCATTAATTCAGTGAAAGAAAAGCGAAGTGGCATGGGTCCAGGTCCCAACCAGGTGAAGAAGCCACGGAAGGCAGAAGTCAACTTCTGTCCGGATTATCCACCAGGTGAAACTAAAGAGAGCCTTGAGGAAGAAAGGAAAGCTCTTCTACTAGAGGTCAAAAAGAAGAATAATGATCAACTAATTAAAAGAAAAATGGAAAAAACCTTTGCCTACCGAAGACAGGAAATCATCAAAGACATGCCATTCATTGCAGAGGTCAAAAACAGATGGCCTGCCCTGTTTTCAGAGACTGAGGTAATTCTTACTAACTTTGTTATTGCAAGTCATTCTTATAAGAACTTGTATTTGAATTCAATTCAATTTTATTTATACAGCACCAAATCACAACAAAAGTTGCCTCAAGGCGAAGAAGAACAAAGTACTGTAAATTGTTAATTTTAAAAGATACAAAATGTTTGACTGAAAGTTGTAACATTCTTGCATGTGGCCTCTAATAAAATTAATAGAGAATACTCTCTAGTTGTAATTTTTAATATGTTTCAGGTTGTTGCAGAGTTCACCCGCATCACCATGGTCCCTTTGTTGTCGACTTTCATGGCCAAGCTGGACCACTACGCTGACCACCTTCTTAGAGTGTTCAAAAAGAAGGGGGGAACAGCTAAACGCAATATCAACTTAATCATGGCAGCCATGGATGGGGTATGTATTTTAGTTGACCTTGATTGAGCTCTGAAATTATTTGAATGCTTCTTCAACTTCTGTGTCTGTCATTACTCAGAAATTTTTTTCAACTGAAATTTTGTGTATTTGAATATTTTGTGGATACATGTGAATCAGTGACATGCAGTCAAGTGAGGCACCTTAATTAGAAGTAAAATACAAACAAAAGAGAAATTCAATTTGTACACTAGATTTTAAATTTGCTTTCTGTGGGATTTCAATATTTTTATGGTCAAAATTGCTGTCATTACAGATTTTCTGTTCAAATACAAGGTAAAACGCTGAGAGGAGGCAATGATGATGCTGTCTCTCACCGCGGACACACACATGCGCAATCCCACTGATGTTTCTCTAAATCGCCAACATACATGTTTGATTACACATGTAATACAGATGATGACTTTCTGTAGACTACCTAATTTTTTTGACGAATGTGTGTTACATGTTTAATGTTGTTGGTCATAAATGTGCTGCAAAAATGCATGGAGTGAGGCTGATGGAGGGCAGTGCTGAACCCTAAAGGCAACATGAGAGGTACACGTATATGGATTCACAGTGTAATCACATTACACTGAGAGCGCCATTGACACAGTGGATAAAGCAGCGCACTTAGGGAACATCAGTAAATTTCAGAAAGGACAAATTGAAACCAAATCAGTCCTAAGCAATGAGACGCACCAATTTTATTTCAATGCATCTTCTATTTATAAATTAATAAATTGATGTAAAATTAATGATTTTTCTATAATTGCTTCCAAGTCATTTGACCAATTTATTTACTACACACAAAAAATGAGACACACCAAACCTAAATAAATTTTAATGCATCTTCTGTAGGGCTGGGCATCTTATTGCATCGCTTATCAATATTGTAATAACACACGTCCTATGTGATTAAAATGATAGACTGCTTTCAAACCTCTAAAAAAATAAATATGATAATTTAGTTGAGACTATTACTTCCATTAATGTCAAACTTATCATCAATTCAATAAGATAAATAACTGCTGGTTTGTCTAAATAGCACATTTGCGAAGTTTAATTTGCAGTATTTGTGAGGCTACATTGATAGATTTATAGGCAAAAATACTATTATGATGTTTTATCGTAACTCTTATTGTTATCTAAGGAGCTTGGAAAGAAAAGCGTCTGGACTTCTTCAAGTTGCTTGAAGACGTTTCACCTCTCATCCGAGAAGCTTCGGATGCAAAAATGAAAGCTTTCACGTAATATCAAAATTGAAAAGCTGGGTTTGGGTTCATATATTTGTTTATCTGACTCAGAGGAGTCAGTGCCTTACCAATCATGAACCTCACTGCACGTCACTGTTGTGAGTTATGAAACATTGCTTAATCACTTATCTGGATTATGTGTTAATATTTTTGACTTTGTTTTGTAAAGAGGTTGAAAGGAACCAAAATAGGAAACTTCTCTCATATTGATTTCTTATCTCCACCAGAATCCCAGCGTTGATGTTCGACGGGAATGCATTCTGAAAGCTGTCTGTGTCTACTTAAATGAAAAGCCAGATGACCTGTTCAAGGAATTCTTGGTAAGTTAAAAAAGGAAAACGATCAGTTATTTTCCTTTTTTTAATTTAGGATTGGAAATGGAAGGTGGACTTACTTGTCCATATGTATATGTATGCAATTAACTTATTTTTTTCTTTTCTTTTTATTTAAAGGATGTGGATCTTGGAGCAAGCAGAGAAACGGAGCAGCTGACTTTGGGAGTCTATGTTGTCAGACATGAAGGAGCAGACTCTGCAGATACACCTGAGGACATTGGTGTCATCATAGAAGGATGCACTGTGCTGCAAGCTCTTAGTGATGTGGCAAAGGGGTGTGCCCTCCTGCTTGGACTAATCTACAGTCTAAATCTGAGCTACCCAAAGCACCTGAAATACACATTTGAATTTCTTCAGAAGGTGCTGATGGAGTTGGATGGGAACAACCTATCCATGAAGGTGCAGGTTCTGAAAAACAAACTGCTTGAGTGAAACAGCCTGCACTGAACTATAGAGGACACTGAACTTTAAGGTTCTCGAACCCTTCTCTTTGCACTTTATAAACTGTTGTGTTTGAATTGCCACAAGAACTTCTGCAAGGCCTTTCACTTTTCTGCGTTCTTTGTTCTTGAACTTTTACCAACATCCAACTACACTGAAAAAGACTGCTCCTAACTTTGGACTTCAGTTGAAGTTTTGAAGCAAAGGTTATTTTTCTAAATATGGACAAAAATGACACTAAAGTAATTTCTACCTGCTGTTTGCAGGGCTGTATTGTGGGCTTTTTATTGTAGCCAAATCAAGCTTAAATTAAGTCATGTTAATGTTAAAAATGTTTGAATCAGAACACTTTCCAGTTTTAATTATTTCAGTTTAACATGGCATTCTGTATCTTGTCTTCCTGCACTTAAAATGCAGTTGAATATATGTAAAAATTGTTTAGGAAAAAAGATCTAGAACCATTTGAATTGCACAAAGTGTGCTTCAACAAGTTTTACACAAAGTGTTATTAAAGTTAGGTTAACTGAATAAACTTGTGTTTGATTTATTTAATTTACAAACTTAAATAGAGTAAGTTGCAATTCTGTTAAAGTGATTTAATCCTATAGTTTCAGTAGAGCGTGTTTTGGGTGAGTAGATTTATCAGATTTACTTAAAATTTCTTGTTCAAATTAAATGTATCATACATTTTATATTTCACTAACCCAGTTGTGTGGAACCGGTTGACATAACTGGGTGGAGTAAATACAACATGTTGTTTCTTAAAGTAAGTAGAGCTTGTTTTGGTTGAGTAGGTTTTATTTAGTCTTCTCAATTTAAGTCAACAAGGTTAGTTAGATCAACATTATGATATTTAGCTAATACAACATGATTGTTTTGATTTGCATTTAATTATCCAAATGTTATCAGATATACTTAAAATTTCTTGTTCAAATTAAATGTATCATACATTTTATATTTCACTAACCCAGTTGTGTGGAACCGGTTGACATAACTGGGTGGAGTAAATACAACATTTTATTTCTTAGAGTGTACACATACACCATGTATATAGTTTACTCACATAAATGTATACATATATATTGCTTTTTCCCCCCTTGTTGTATATTGTTTTCTTTACTTTCACACCTTTGTGGTCCAGCTACCCAATTTCGCTGTACAAGACACTGCACAATGACAATAAAAGCTCTAAGTCTAGGTCTAAGAATCAGAATATTTTATTAATCCCTAAGGCAATTATGTCGAATGCAGTTGCTCGAAGACAGTAACAGTAACAGACTAAACTATTTCAACAATACAATATGTTACAGATTTTACAAATTTAACTATTTAAAACCAGTCAGAGTGGGCACACTCCGTTTTGCGTAACTATTTTTAAATGCCTGTAGAACTGCAACTACGTAAGCTAGCGCAATCATTTTTTTTGCATATGAAACCGGAGGAGTTGTACTTACATCTTATGTCATTAGCTTGTCCTAGGTCACGGTCTCCTTCCACATGTAGCTTTGCAAAAATTGCATAAAAAGCACTTTCAGCAACAAAAACATAATATTTCAGAAACACGCTTTGCCAATCCGACCAGCTGTTCATAACACTTCCTACGTTGGAATATACGTCAGCGCGAACTATCGCATGTCTGCCATTACCTGCCCGAAACTGGAAGTGATGTCATTTTTGTGCAAAATTTAGTTTTTTACCTCCAGGGTCTTATAATCTTATACTGGTGTTTTTAAAAGTCATGTTTGACTTTATGACTTTTCTGTATAGTTTCTGGGATGCTTAGAACTCAACTTGCACTGCTGGAAATGCACATGCTGTTTTTTTGTTTGTTTGGCTTTTTTTTTGCAAATATGCATTGTAATATTTATTTTCGTTTTTCCTGCAGTATATAAAAATTGGTGTATCTCAAAAGTAAAACCGTGAAGACACTCAAAATAAATTTCCTGTTGTTGCAAACTATTTTGTGCAACTTTTTTGTATTTACAGTTTTGAGGAATAAACCTCTTAAATTTTTCTAACTAGAAATATATGTAAAAAACAAAACAAAAACAATTTTCAATTTTTTTGTAGTTTATTGCACTTTTTTGCAATTTGTGTAGTTATTATGCACTTAATGCATACATAAGTTTGGGCTATAATGGTTGTATTGATGTATAGCAACTTGAAATGTTCCCAAAAATGGCACTACAGCATGTAAAAATATAAAGATACGCTTTGGCAGACTTGGTTCTATGGTAGGTCTTAAAGAATTAAGAAATAGCACTAATATATACATATCAATCAATTATGAATATCAAGAATTAACAGAGGTGCTTATAAATAAATATCAAGAATACTGAAATGAATATTACAGAGTAGAAAAGAGCATGCACAAAAAGGGTGTAACTATTGCAGTGTTTACAGTGTATTAGATGGAGTTGTACAGGGAAATGGCCACGGGCAGGAATGATTTCCTGTGTCGTTCAGTAGCTATGGTCATAGTACCTATGGTGTCCTAGGCTCCATTAATGCTAAAGAGGTAAGTATTATTTCTCAGTTGCAGTGAATTAAAAGGAGAAAATAAACAGTAGAAAGAAGAAGAGAAATAACAATTTAACATAAACCAGTGACACATTCCAGGCCTGACCAACCCTGGCAGGGCTCCTTGGATGAGGGTGTAGTGATAATGACCAAAACACCCAATGAATCCAAGGTCCACCACTGACTAAGTGTCCCAAATTTTAATATGATAATTTAGATCAGATCTTTAATCCATAAACCCAACCTAAGAAGAAAAAAATGGCAGATTAGCTTGGGTAAAAGACCGACAGTTGAGGCACGCAACGATGTGTGCTGCCGGCAAAGTTTCTGGGTTGCTTTTCCTCATAACAGCCATCCCTCAAGATTCTCTCCATTTAAAGCAATGCATTATCGGGAACTGTAGCATCTAGTACTCTTACTGAATCAGTAGAGAGGTCTATTAATACATGTTGATTGAGAAAAGTGACTGAAAGGTAAGTACTCAATGCATCATGGAAATCCCCCAGCAGTCTACACCTTTTGCAGCATAACTAAGGGAGGACTCAGGGTCACTTGATCCAGCCTTAACTATATGATTTAAAAAAAGGAAATTTTTAAGCCTAATCTTAAAAGTAGAGATCCCAAATCCAAAGTGGAAGCTGGTTCCACAGAAGAGGGGCCTGAAAACTGAAGGCTCTGCCTCCCATTCTATTTTTAAATACTCTAGGAACAACAAGTAAGCCTCCAGTGCGAGAGCAAAGTGCCCTAATGGAGTGATTTGGTACTATAAGGTCATTAAGATAAAATGGGGACTGATAATTTAGGACCTTGTATGTGTATCCTGAGTCTCCTGACGGTTTGCTAGAATCTCTTTGAGGCAGTCCGAAAGTCTTTTTCCATAGCCTCTCCGAATGGTGCTCGAGCCTGACACTCAGACAAAAACAGCTGGATAGAGTGTTGATTTCTTTTTGATTATATTTTGATTAGATCCCTTATTTGATTAAAGAAGGAATAACTATCACCAAAAGCACATGCATTAAACTCTGTGACAGGACTATCTTACATTACCACAAAGGCTGGATTTCAGGCCTTTTTCTTCACATTTGAATGGAGCTGAGCTGAGGGATCATGACACTGTGAAGGACACTGCAGGATTTATCTCTTAGTTGAACCTCTGATTCAGGAGGAACAATGAGGTTTTCATCCAGGCTGTGAAACTGGACAAGCTCTTTATCCTCTCAAGGATGTTTGAGAAAGTGGACAAGTGTGGACAGAATATCTTGGTCTGTCCAGGCTGGTGGATGTTCTCCACTATGATGGCCTCAAGATTTCATCTTTACTTTTTGCAGATGATGTGTTACTGTTTGCTAAATCAAGTGGTGACTTCCAACTTGCATTGGAGTGGTTTGCGGCCAAGTGTAAAAATCAGCACCCCCAAGTCAGAGACCATAGTTCTCAGCCGGAAAAGGTGGAATGCAAACTCCATCTGGGACAAATTACTACCCCAATTGAAGGAATTTAAATGTCTTAGGATCTTGTTCACGAGTTTGGGGAAACTGATGGATTTGGGAAACGTGCAATGATACAGGCACTGTACAGTCTGAGCTAAATTTTTAATTTACAGGTCAATTTAGATTACAACTTAGATTTAGATTACAACTATTCAACTGTGGCCATGAACTCTGGGTAGTGATCAAATAAGTAAGTTGTTGTTCCTCTCTTTTAAATCAAATATGGACTGGAGTTTTTAATATGATTCTGTTGTACATTCCACGTTAACTTTGCTGTACATGAATAATGTTATGTTATTTTTGCTATTCTTCTTTTGTGTCACTTGATATGCACACAGAAACACCTGTTACTCTGATAATTCTTCAGTGAGTTATTACTGATGACTAATTTACTCACAGTGTTCCCTGAATTTGCCTGGATACAAAGCAATCTCAAATGAAAAGTATACTCCACCTTCTTCCCTGATGGGTGGTGTGCAAGATTAAACAACACAGTAAGTCAATAAAAGGGAATGGCAAAGAATAAAACCTAATGACTGATCTCAACAATTCAGAAAGCTGCCATGTGCTCATCTTTGCGAAACAATTTAGTCGTGGTTGTTTTGCTGTGTTCCTGTGTTTTTTCGACTCTATCCACTCTTCAGGTTTCTTTCTCCTGTCAGCTGCAGGGACAGTTTCATCTAAATGAGATGCACAAAACTGGAGATGTGATTCTGGGTGGACTGTTTCAAGTCCATTTCTTTTCAAGTGTTCCTGATCTGTCTTTTACCTCGCAGCCACAACAGCCTACTTGCCATGGGTAACTATGAAAGGGAAACAGAATGAAAAAAATACAATAAGAAAACTGTCAAACTTAGTGCCAGTATAAATATGTATTTTGTATCTGAAATAACTACACAATGCGTCTTCTTTTTCATTTTTTTCTTAATATATGTCTTTGTTATTCAGTATCCTTAATTGTTTATAATATTTCTACTTTTGCAACTTTTTCAAAAGGCACTTGTTTCCTTGTAATTTAAAACCTGTGTTGTATTATACATATTAGTAATTAAAATTTTCTTGTCTTAGTGTGTATGTCCTAGGATTTAAGTCCGCACAGACCATGGCGTTTGCTATTGATGAGATCAACAGAAACTCAAACCTGCTACCGAATGTGACTCTGGGATACACTCTTTATGATAACTGCCTTGAACTTGGAATTGGATTCCGTGGAGCATTGTCATTAGCCAATGGTCAAGAGGGTCAAATTGTAGTTCATGATACATGTGTTGGAAATCCTCCAGTCATAGGGATTGTGGGTGATTCGACCTCTACAAATTCTATTGCCATCTCCAACGTCTTAGGCTTGTACAGAGTACCTATGGTAAGTTTTGTGCTTGACCATGTAACAGTTTTCTTGGATTACGTTGATTTAATTGAAAATGTAAAACCATTTTATGAAAAAAAATAATAATACTAATAATGCAGTCATGATGACAAAGTAAAGATATCTCTACATGGATAGCTCCCGAATATACAGTCTGTGTCTTTCACAGGTGAGTTATTATGCCACGTGTTCCTGCCTGAGTGACCGTCAAAAGTATCCATCCTTCTTTAGAACAATCCCAAGTGATGCTTTCCAGGTAAAAATTTGTCATCAAAATTAAAATGGAAACGCAAAAGTCTGTTTCAATATCTGTGTAAAAGAAGAACAAAGAAAGATATGAAAATATTAGAAATAATAATATACTTAGTTTTGAGAATTATGCTCTATTTCGTTTCTGTATTGTGTCAAAGAATAAAGCTAAATTGCAATTATATTTAAAGTTTTTCTTTTCTTTTTAATGCCCTTACACTTTAATCTGTATTCACTTAGGTACGTGCAATGATCCAGATTCTAAAGCATTTTGGCTGGACTTGGGCAGGTCTGCTTGTCACTGATGATGATTATGGGCTTCATGCAGCCAGATCCTTTCAGTCTGAGCTGAGTGTGTCTGGTGAAGGTTGCCTGGCCTACAATGAGGTTTTACCCTGGGACAAAGACACAGATGAACTCCGGAGGATTGTTAATGTGATGAAAACCTCTACAGCTCGAGTTGTCATTGTCTTTGAACATCCTAGTCGCATAATACACCTTATAGACGAGGTTTCACTTTAAAACACTTTAATGATTAGTAGTTACAGAGGTCTTGATAATTATATTGTGTAAAACACGTATTACGTATCATTGTCAGTACAGAAATGAGTACAAAAATGTAATAATTCAGAATTCATTTTAAAGATCAAAAACTGTTTCAGTAAAGAAGTTGGAGGTTCAGTATTACTTCATAGACTTGGTCTAATTTAATTCACAGGTAGTAAGGCAAAATGTGACAGGTCTACAGTGGATAGCCAGCGTGGCCTTGACAGAATCTGTTGTGCTCCAAACACCTCACTTTATGCCATACCTGGGTGGTATACTTGGTATCGCCATTCGTCAAGGAGAGATACCAGGGCTCAGGGATTTTCTGTTGCAAATACATCCTGATCTACATCACGACAGTAGCTACGGAAATAGCTTGGTGAGACTTGAACATTTTTACTGTGTGTGTGTGTGTCACAACAATTATATATTTTCTTAATGTGTAATAAACATTTTTCAAAATATTTCAGGTGAATCAGTTTTGGGAATTTACATTTCAGTGCAGATTTGCTCCAGCTCCAGCAGGCTGGCTGGAAGGTGGAGGTGCACTATGCACTGGACAGGAAGATCTAGGAAATGTGGACAATGAGTACTTGGACATTTCCAACCTACGAACTGAGTATAATGTGTACAAAGCCGTTTATGCACTGGCATATTCCCTTGATGACATGCTGCGGTGCAAGCCAGGAAGAGGACCTTTCAGTGGGAACAGCTGTGCCTCTTTGCAGTCACTGGAGCCTTGGCAGGTGTGTTGTCATTGTACACTCCACCTTTGAACACATTGTTTTTGCATGCTTTCAGACTTTCTGAAAAGGGATTTGCCATACTTGTGAGCAAAAGTAGTTAAGTTATTTAAGTCATGGAGGTCATTAACTTCTGTACAGGATTATTAGTAATGTGCCTTGGTTGATTGAGACTTAGATAAAAATGACTTTATATATGTAGGTACCATGGATATAATATTATATTTGATTACTGAACTGAAAAATTGCAACTGTTTGCATTGTAAAGTTACTGGAGCCATGGCAGATGTGATATCATTTTATACTCCATCTATGAATAAATCATTCGTTCTATAATTAGTTTCGGAGCAGAAAGTAATTTACTTATTATACATTCCTTTTAAACAGCTTGTTTATTACATGGAAAGAGTGAACTTCACCACTCCATTTGGCGATCAAGTGTCATTTGACGAGAATGGTGATATAGTACCAATTTATGATGTTATTAGCGCGTTGTGGCTCCGTGATGGAAACACTAAAATTCAGAAAGTGGGTGAGGTTAAAAGGTCAACTTTAAAAGGTGAAGAACTCACACTTGATGAAGGCAAAATCTTCTGGAACTTTGAATCCAAACAGGTTAGATATGTTTTTATTTGACAAATACCTTTTATGACATTTACAATATTTAGAATTGTAGCAGGCAATAAATATTTATTTTTTTATGTCCAATAGCCACCTCGATCAGTATGCAGTGAGAGTTGTCCTCCTGGTACCCACATGGTGAGAAGGAAGAGAGAGCCCGAATGCTGTTTTGACTGCATCCCTTGTTCTGAGGGAAAGATCACTAACAAGAGCAGTAGGTCTTTGTCTTTCTGTATGACACATTTGATTTAATTTCTGTGAAATATAAGATGCATTTCAACATCAACCCTTCTTTGTCAGACTCCTTGGGGTGCACCAGTTGTCCAGAGGATTTTTGGTCAAACCCACAGCGTGACCACTGTGTTCTTAGGAAAACAGAGTTTCTCTCCTATCATGACCCTTTGGGTATTTGTTTGACAGCAATCTCCTTACTGGGAACATTTATATGTGCTGTTGTTCTGGGGATCTTTATCTGCCATTGCAGAACACCTATAGTACGTGCCAACAATTCAGAACTTAGTTTCCAGCTATTAATGTCACTCATGTTGTGTTTTCTGTGTTCACTTTTGTTCATTGGACGACCCAGGATGTGGACGTGTCAGCTCAGACATGCAGCATTTGGCATCAGCTTTGTGCTGTGTGTCTCATGCATCCTGGTAAAAACCATGGTTGTTCTGGCTGTGTTCAAAGCCTCCAAGCCAGGAGGGGGAGCCAGTCTGAAGTGGTTTGGTGCTATGCAGCAGAGAGGAACAGTTCTGTTTCTTACATCTATTCAGGCAGTCATCTGTACTACCTGGCTTGTCTCTTCCTCTCCAACTCCACATAAGAACACCCAATACCACAATGACAAGATAGTGTATGAGTGTGCAGTTGGGTCCACTGTTGGTTTTGCAGTGTTATTGGGCTATATTGGTGTGCTGGCTGTCCTCAGTTTTTTAATTGCATTCCTGGTGAGGAATCTCCCTGATAGTTTTAATGAGGCCAAGCTCATCACATTCAGCATGCTGATCTTCTGTGCTGTGTGGGTGGCCTTTGTTCCTGCTTATATCAGCTCACCAGGAAATCTTGCAGATGCAGTAGAGGTATTTGCCATTCTTGCTTCAAGTTTTGGACTCTTGATCACACTGTTTGGCCCCAAATGTTACATAATCCTGTTGAGACCGGAGATGAACACAAAGAAAGCTGTTATGGGCCGTGGAATTGTGTCATAAAACTTTCAGTTCAAGTCAAAAAAAAAAAAATTTCCGCACTCTATTGACCAAAAATTAAATAAACAATTAAAATGAAGAAATGTTAAATATTAAAGACAGTTATTTAGTCGTTTTTGTTGTTGTTCTTTTAAATTGCAGTTTACATACAAAAAAACAGACTTTTCAAAGAGAAGCATTGACTTTGCTTGCTCCACTGTAAAATTTACCTATTACGGAAATTAAATGTAATTGAAACTCTTTTAATAAACTACGCTTTCAACTTGAATTCATTTAGCAGTTCTAATCTATATTTTTGTATATTTGGTCTGTCTTGAACTGATCGTGATCAAAACCATGCTGATCATTTCAAGAAAACAACTAATACAGGTCTCAACTTTCAACTCTCAACTTTCTTCAGTGCAGTTTGTTTCCATTTCAAAATGTGCTACAATCAAAACGTAACTATAGTGACAATTCCAGGCTCCCTGACATACAAGGTTCTCCAACAGTTTCCTAGAAGGTCTCTCCAAAAAGACTGTAAGAAGCGTGTCATCCAGAGAGTTTATCTCCCATTGAGAACTGGGAGTAGTGCAAGATGGCGGCGCGCACAGATGCAGCGGCTCTATGCTCTCCACTTAGGTGCTTTTCTTTTTCTTTTCTCCACATTTCTTTTTCTTTTGTTTTTCTTACTGTAAAGCCAAATTTACCTACAGCCATCTGGAATTATGCAACATTCGATGCAACAGCCAGATCCCCATTACCAGTGATTATCAGAGGATGCACAACATACTCCTGGAGATAGTGAGAAAATTCGGCGCTCTGTGGATTCTTATTGCCAAGAAATAAGAATCCACAGAAATGCAGGTGGCGGAAGGAACGCAAACAAAAGCAGGAGTGCCGTTCGGGCCTGCTAGCTACGATAAAGAAGCAGCCTTTCAAACTACAGCTCCCAAGCATCTTCCTGACCAATGCACGTTGGTCATCAAAAAAATAGACGAACTGAAACTACTTCTCACTGCACAGCAACTTGTACGCAACTGTTGTGTCCTGGTTGTCACAGAGACATGGCTACGATAGCGAATTCCCGACGCCTCGATGCAGCTATCAGGTCACACAATGCACCGCAGTGACAGAAAGACTACAGCGGGGAAAAGCAGAGGAGGAGGATTGTGCATTTACACACATAACAACTGGTGCACAAACACTAAGATCATCACCACAGTCTGCTCCCCAGGCATAGAGGCAATGTCTGTCATGTGCAGACCCTTCTACTTGCCCAGAGAACTGCCTGCAGTCCTAATAACAGCAGCCTACTTACCACCAGACGCTAATGCTAGCTCAGCCCTTGCCTACCTGCACGACACAATCTCTAAAATGCAATGGGCATATTCAGAGGGAGTATCATTGCAGGGGATTTCAACAAAGCATGCTTAAGAACTGTGCCTAAATTTGTTCGACATGTGAAATGCCCTGCGAGAGGGAATAACACCTTGGACCAACTCAAATATTACTCAAATATTAAGCAAGCCTTCAGATCTTTTCCCTTCCCCCACCTGAGTATGTCCGACTAGGGCGGGTATCGTCACTGATTTCTAGAATCGATTCAATTCCGATTCACAAGGTCCCAAATCGATTCGATCCATGATTCGATTTAATTCGATTCGATTCGATTCAATTCGATTTGAATCTGGGAAATTTTGACAGTCAGAAATATTATAATTCCGATCAGTACATTTACATATTTTTGTATCTATAAAAAGGAAGCTGACACACGCAAGACCTTATCAAAGGTGTGTGAGTGATTTTCCTGGCCTGTGATTTTATAAAAATATTCTGCAGTACATCAAAAACGAAAACCATTAATCAACACATGAACCTTACCTCTGATGTTACAGCGGTTTTATTAGAGACACGGCTAAGCATTTTGCATTTTGCATAATTTTAAAAAGTTTAAATTTGTTCAGTATTGAACGGCAGAAATTAGATTTTCTTTTCGGAAGTATATAAAAGGAAAAAAAACCCCGTCGGCCGACAGCACTGTGAACAACGGTAGACTTGTGCGTAACAAGCAAGCGAATAATGAAGAAAACAGATTTTCTTCTTTTGCTGCTGGTTCGGTCAATATTGTTTGGAGAGACATCAAACTAACAGCTTTAGAATCAGAATCATAACAACTCCAGAAAGGTATGAGAGGGCCTGAAACACATCACCAATTACAAGTGCAATGGGAAAAATACAGATAACATGGACATCTCATTAGCAGAGGAACTTAACCACTCCTTTGCCTGCTTCGAGAAAGCTGCAGTCACCCCCACCATGCACACCGCCCTGCCCACAGCCTCCTCTGAGCACAGCCCTCACACATTTAGCCTCCAAGAACACCAGGTTCGCAATGTGTTCAGCGCAGTTAATCAAAGGAAAGCTGCTGGCCCTGACGGAATACCTGGTAGAGTGCTCAAAGCCTGCGCTGTCCAGCTGCCTCCTCAGTTCATCAGACTATTCAACCTCTCCCTGTCACATGCCACTGTCCCTGAATGCCTGAAATCAGCAACAATAGTCCCAGTCCCCAAATCCCCCACCATCAGTGACTACAAACCCATCACACTGACTCCAGTGGTTGCAAATTGCTTCAAGAAGCTGGTCCTAAATCACATAATCACTGCCTCGCACCCAGCTTCGACCCCTACCAGTTTGCCTACGAGGTAAACAGGTCCACCGACGATGCAATTTCCACTGCCCTCCACTCCACTCTCCATCACCTGGAGAATCCTGGGACATCAGTAAGGATGCTCTTCATTGACTTCAGCTCGGCCTTCAATATCATCATCCCAGACATTCTTATAGCCAAGCTGGTAAACTTGGACTCCCCCCCCCTTCACATGTGTATGGAACTTTCCCACAGACTGTTCACAATCATGGTTGGCAACCAGAGATCATCCACCCTGTCGCTCAGCACTGGCTCACCACAGGGATGTGTGCTGAGTCCACTCCTACACATCATCTACACTAATGACTGCACCCCCATGCACTCCTGCAACATCATCCTCAGCTTCTTCCCGCGGGCTGTCAGAACTCGTAATGCAAACTAAGAGTGTGAACAGACTTCTCCCATACAACCATTCTGCTATTGATCAACTATGTTGCTGCCATCCCATGTGCAATATCTCAGTCTTTCATTGTTCTGTGCAATATTTTTGGCCCATGTGCAATATTTTTGGTATGTCCAATATTTTTGGTCTTTGTGCAATATTTTGGTCTCAGTGGAATTACCATCCCCACCCTAAATGACCTTAGCCCCTCCACCCTTATTTATTTATTTATTATTGTAACGGCGGATATGTAAAGCTATCTCATATTCACGTAATATAACGTCTGTGCTTTTATTTTGGTGACTTCCCGTGTGACCGGAAGTGAACGATGTAACGGCGACCAACTTGATGTACAAAAAAGACGGAAGAAAACGGTAAACTAATGCTAACGGAGAAAAGGGAGAGAAAAACATAGTTAAATTGTACAAAAGCGAATGGTTCTAGCTACAGTCGACAGGGGAACAAGGTTTGTAATGTATATGATTTAATTTGAGCAATCTGAAATGCATAATATGTATTATATAGTTTAATAGAAAACGGTTAGACCAGCGTAATGAGCGGTTAAAATGGTGTTACATAAATAACATGGTAATTGTTTTATTTGTTTGTCTAGCTCTTACGTTGGTTCGTTGTCTGATACACGGCATGGAATAATAAAGGTCATTCAACAACCATCAGTTCTGGCCTTCTCAGTTCGACTGGATGCTACAGTAAGAGCTTGACCGCCGCCATTTTGCTACATCACGAGGGCTCAAGGTTTAACGGCAATTCCCACAACGTCCAGCAGATGACAGAAGCAGGTCAGAGAATAAAACGGCGAAAGGCATAAGGAAAATAAAGTTAAATGGAGGATTCAGAAGAAGACATTAATGAACAGTTTGCAAACAAAGAACAAATATTAAATGAGCCACAAGATAAAGCTCAAAGTGACTCCGTGATTCCAAGGCGTTCAGAAAGAGCCAAGGTGCCAACCGAAAAAATGCTAACTTATCAGAAGGAAGAGATAAGTAAAAAAAGAAAAAAGACTATTAACTCTCTATGAACAATGGAAAATACGAGTGCGAGAAACAAGAGAAAGATTAAAGTTGGACATTTCAGAGAAAGAAATGGCAGATCTTGCAGATGATGTAGAGCAAAGAAAAGATGAACTGCTAAAGTTGTACACTGAAATGAGAAGTCACATTGCACCTTCATCAGACATACGAAGAAAAACTGATGCATGTGAAGCAGTTACTCATGACATCGTGAAAGTCATCCTGGAAAGAATAAGCGGTGTAGATGGAGATTTTGATGGAGAATATGAAATAAAACATCTACGCAGACTATTAGAACATGATTATGCCCAATCCATCTATGGTTCAACTGCAGCATCAAAACGTAGCCAACTGTCTTCAGCCTCACATCTTGCTTCAAAACGAGCAGATGCAGCAGCAGAACTAGCAGCAAAGGAGGCAGAGTACAAGATTGTACAAGAGGAACAAAGACAGAAGGAAAATATAAAGGCTCTAGAAGAGGAGCATAAGAAACAAATGGCAGTTCAAACATCAGAGTTGGAACGCCTGAAAGCCGAAAGGGAGGTGGAAGCCGCTCGCGCCAGGTTGGACGCCTACAACAGAGAGTTATCACAACTTGATGATGCATATTCAGTTAAGATGGAAAAGGTGAACCCAGAGCACACACCCAAACACACTGTACCATCATACTCCATACCGGCGCCAACAGCCCCTCCTAGTGTCAGCCAGCTTGCACAGGCGGTACAAGACAGCATAAGAATAAATAGACTCCCCACGCCAGAACCAACGATGTTTAGTGGTGAGCCAATAAAATTTATTGAATGGAAATCTACTTTCATGTCACTTATTGAACAAACTGGCATGTCAGCAGCAGATAAACTGTACTATCTAAAAAGGTATGTAACTGGCTCAGCTCGCAAGTGCCTTGAAGGGACTTTCTTCAGAAATGATGAAGAAGCGTATAACGACGCTTGGGCAAAGTTAAACCAAAGGTACGGCCAGCCATTCGTGCTACAAAGGGCATTTAGAGAGAAGTTATCTAGTTGGCCTAAAATACAGTCGAGAGATGCTGATGGTCTAAGGAACTTTGCTGATTTTGTGAATGCATGCACACTTGCTATGCCTCACGTGAAAGGACTGCAAATACTCAATGACTGTGAAGAAAATCAGAAACTGTTGCATAAACTGCCAGACTGGATAACAAAGACACTCATGGGCGGTGGTGAATTCCCCAGCTTCAGTGAATTTGCCTCCTTTCTCTCGCTTGAAGCAGAAGTAGCATGCAACCCAGTCACTTCCATACATGCACTTCGCTCCACGGAAACAAATGATGACAAAAGAAACACAAGAGAAGTCAAAAGAAACAAGGCAAGTGTATTCAACATTAACACAACTGAACGAGATGCAAAGACTAAAATATACAACAGTTCTTCATGCACACTGTGCCAAGAGTCGCATCCACTTATAAAGTGCCCAAACTTTCTGCAAATGACCCTGGAAATGAAAAAGAAACATGTAAAGGATAATAAACATTGTTATGGTTGTTTAAGGCAAGGTCATAGTGCTAAGGACTGCAAACGGCGCCTCACTTGTGAAACCTGCTCTAAGAGACACCCGACCTGTCTTCACGATGAGAACTACAGCATTAGTCTGCAAAGAGAAAAGCAAGCTCAAGTGAGTATAGACAACGCAACACAAGGGAACTCACCTGAAAGTGCAACAGCCATGGCGTTAAATATCGCTAGAGCAGAACACACAGTCAGCACCTCCATGATAGTCCCAGTATGGGTCTCAACGGCTGCTAATCCACAAAGAGAAAAACTAGTCTGTGCGCTACTAGACACGCAGAGTGACACTGTTTTTATAGATCAGGATGTAACACAGAAACTGCAAGCAAATGTGTGCCCTGTAAAATTCAGACTAACCACAATGATGGGTAAAAACGCAGTAGTAAGCAGTGGAAAGGTGTGTGATCTTCTAGTGAGAGGTTACAATTCAGCAACAGTGCTAAGGCTCCCAACTGCTTACACAAAGGACTACATACCTGCAAATAGAGAACACATACCAACATGTGACACGGCAAAACTGTGGAGTCATTTGTCGTCCATTGTAGATGAGATCCCACCGCTCCTCAGTTGTGAGGTGAGTCTCCTGATTGGTTATACTTGTCCCCAAGCTCTGGCGCCCAGACAAGTACTCTTAGGTAAAGCCAATGAGCCATATGCCATCCAAACTGATTTAGGATGGAGCATAGTTGGCAACTCAGTGCCATGTAATGCATCAGAGACAACAAGGAGTCTCTGTCACAGAATAACTGTTAAAGAAATGCCCCCATGTACTCCCGCAGATGCAATACGTGCACTAGAAAAGGACTTTAAAGAAAACGAAATAAACGAAAAGATGGTGTCTCAAGACGACCTTAGGTTTCTTGAGAAACTTGAACAAGGCATAACACAAACAGAAAAAGGACATTGTGAAATGCCATTGCCATTTAAAGAAAGGCCACAAATGCCAGATAAGAGACAACTTGCCGAGAGCAGACTCAATCAGCTCAAACGTAAACTAATGTGCGATGAAAAATACAAGAGGGACTATGTCACATATATGAATGACATTATACAAAGGGGTGATGCCGAAGAGACTGATGATAATGGACCTGAAGGTGAGACATGGTACATACCGCACCATGGCATCTATCACCCAAAGAAACCAGAACGGTTACGTGTGGTGTTCGATTGTTCAGCCAGACACAAGGGTACCTGTCTTAACGACCATTTATTAAATGGCCCTGACATGATAAACAACTTGACTGGCGTGCTTGTCCGCTTCCGACAACATCAGGTAGCGCTAATGTGTGACATTGAAAAAATGTTCCACCAATTCAAAGTCAATAGAAACGATCGCGACTACCTACGCTTTTTATGGTGGAAAGGAGGAGACATGAGCAAACCACCTCAAGCTTATCGAATGGCTGTACATCTCTTTGGCGCTGTTTCGTCACCTGGTTGTGCAAATTATGGATTTAAACGTTTAGCCAAAGAGAACAGCTCCAAGTACCCCGTAGCGGCACAGTTTATAACCAGAGACTTCTATGTCGATGATGGGGTAACAAGCGTTGAGACAGTGAAAGATGCTGTACAACTCACAAGAGAAGCACGTGAACTATGTGCGAAGGGTGGACTAAGGTTACATAAGTTTGTGTCTAACAACAGTGTTGCACTCAAAGACATTCCTACTTCAGAACATGCAACAGACACCAAAACAAAGGACTTGACATTCAGTGAATCACAAACGGAAAGAGCACTCGGGATGTATTGGAACATAGAAAAGGATTGTTTTACTTTCAACAGAGCTGTAAAGGACCAACCCCCAACCAGACGCTGCATCTTGTCGACAGTTGCAGCAATATTTGACCCCTTGGGTTTCATTGCTCCGTACGTTCTCAACGGCAAAAGAATCCTACAGGAAATGTGCCGCCAAGGTACAGACTGGGATGATCCACTCCCTGAACATCTCAACTAGCAATGGCAGTGCTGGAAAGAAGATCTGCACAACCTGAAAAGGTTGCAAAT
Organism: Neolamprologus brichardi; assembly: GCF_056152115.1. Lineage (NCBI taxonomy): Eukaryota > Metazoa > Chordata > Actinopteri > Cichliformes > Cichlidae > Neolamprologus > Neolamprologus brichardi. The sequence continues at coordinate 26,376,160 of NC_142117.1, forward strand.
AAACAGATGTTATGTTCCTGCATCGTTTGGAGATGTGGTGAAAAGAGAATTGCACCACTTTTCTGATGCAAGTACGACAGGATATGGACAATGCACTTACCTAAGACTGATAAACAAAAACAAAGAGGTACACTGTAGTTTTGTAATGGGCAAAGCTCGAGTCTCTCCAACAAAGGTTACCACAATTCCGAGGCTAGAGTTGACCGCAGCTGCAGTATCAATCACAGTAAGCAGCATGCTAAAGGAAGAGTTACTCTATGACAATGTGGAAGAGTTCTTTTGGACAGATTCAAAGGTCACGCTGGGGTACATTAGCAATGAAGCAAGACGCTTCCACACATTCGTTGCCAATAGAGTGCAAAAAATACGTAACAATACTGCACCACAGCAATGGTTCTATGTACCGACGAGTGAAAACCCCGCTGACATAGCATCAAGGGGCACATCAGTAGCGGAACTGCTATCATCAAACTGGCTCACAGGCCCTCAGTTCTTATGGGAAAGGAAGTTAAATCTTCCAACTAAAGAGTCTATTGAACTTTTGGTGGGAGATCCAGAGGTGAGAAAAGTGCAAACACTCAACAGCCAAACCACAGAACACAGAAGTCTCTGTGACCGTCTCACAAGGTTCTCATCCTGGTCACACGCTGTCAGTGCCATAGCATGTCTCAAACGTTTCCTACTCAGAGACAAATCAAAGTCACTCAGCACTGTAACTGAAAGACAAAACGCTGAAATGGTGATTATCAAAAACTTACAAGGACTAACGTTTTCAGATGAGATAAAGACATTAAGCAAAGGAAAGGCACTACACGAGAGCAACAAAATGTACAACTTGGATCCTTTCTTGGACGAAGACAATGTGCTCAAGGTGGGAGGAAGGCTACAACACTCATCGCTTCCTAACACATTCAAACACCCAACTGTCATTCCAAGAGACCATTATATTACAAAACTCATAATCGCTCACTGTCACGAAAGAATAAATCATCAAGGAAAGAGCTTCACAATGAACGAAATACGGTCCAGCGGTTATTGGATTCCCAAGCTAAGTCAAACAGTATCGGACTACATCCGTCAGTGTGTGACATGTCGGAGACTAAGGAGAGCTGTGGAAGGACAAAAAATGAAAGATCTCCCCACAGAAAGAGTTGAACACTCTCCGCCTTTCACATACTGTGGTATGGATGTTTTCGGCCCGTTCCTAACCAAACAAGCAAGAAAAGAAAACAAAAGGTACGCTCTCCTTTTCACTTGTTTCTACTTACGAGCAGTACATGTAGAAATGTTAGAAGACCTGACTACGGACGCTTTCATTAATGGACTAAGGTGCTTTATAGCTCTTAGAGGCTCTGTCAGACAAATGAAATGTGATCGAGGTACTAACTTTGTAGGTGCCAAAAATGAACTGTGTGCAGCACTGAATGAAATAGACACTGAAAAACTGACAACCTTTCTATCTAAAAAACAATGTGATTTTGTGTTTAACACACCCCATGCTAGCCACGCAGGTGGAGTATGGGAACGACAAATTCGGACCGTGAGAAACGTCCTCAACGCCACACTTGCTCTCGCAAAGAGACGACTCACCGATTCATCGCTCAGAACCTTTCTCTATGAAGCAGCTGCAATAGTAAACAGCCGCCCGTTGACGACAGACAATCTCAATGATCCAAACAGTTTGAAACCAATAACTCCAAATCATCTCCTAACTATGAAAACCACAATAGCTTTGCCTCCTCCAGGACAGTTTGTTAAAGTCAAGTCAAGTCAAGTTTATTTATAAAGCACATTTAAAAACAACCAAGGCTGACCAAAGTGCTGTACAATAAAATACAAATAAAATACAATAAAACACAAGTACATAAAACACCTCACTGATAAAAACAATAAATTAAAACAGTAAGTTAAACCTTGCTAAAAGCCAATGAGAAGAGGTGAGTTTTAAGAGCAGTTTTAAAAGTTCCTAGGCTTGTGGAGAATCTGATGTGAGGAGGTAAACTGTTCCACAGTCTGGGTGCAGCCACAGCAAAAGCCCTCTCTCCCCTAGTCTTTAATCTGTACCTGGGAACATCTAAAAGCATCAGGTCTGCTGACCTCAAAGATCTCCTGGGGCGGTAAATGCTAAGAAGCTCTGCCAGGTAAGGAGGTGCAGTACCGTTAAGAACCTTAAAAACCAGCAGTAAAATTTTAAAATCAATCCTAAAAGCAACTGGGAGCCAGTGGAGAGAGCAGAGGACCGGAGTGATGTGGTCTCTCTTTTTGGAACCGGTCAGCATGCGAGCAGCAGCGTTCTGCACCAGTTGGAGGCGATGCAGACAGGAACGATCTAAACCAGCATAAAGGGAGTTACAGTAGTCCAGCCGTGATGTAATAAAAGCATGGACCACCCTTTCTAGATCGTTCCTGCACAGGTAGGACTTGACTTTAGCTAAAATTCGTAGATGATAAAAAGATCCCTTGACTACGGAGCTGATTTGTTTATCAAATTTAAAAGCACTGTCAAAAGTAACACCGAGGCTCTTAATGGAGGAAGTACATTTGGAAGTTAGGGGTCCCATAAAAAGGAAAGGTTGGGGTCTTTAGGAAGCCCAAACACAATGACTTCAGTTTTACTTTCATTTAGATGTAGGAAGTTAAGAGTCATCCAAGTCTTAATGTCAGACAGACAGGAGAATAACGGCTGTAAAGAGTCCTTACAGTCTAACCTCAGAGGGAGGTAGATCTGAATGTCATCAGCAAAGGTGTGGAAGGACACATTATGTTTGCGCAGCACATCGCCCAGAGGGAGCAAATACAGAGTAAACAGCAGGGGGCCTAGAATGGACCCCTGAGGTACACCACAAGTTAAAGGAGCTCTGGGAGATGACAGTTCCCCGAGGTGAACAGAAAAACTCCTGTTATCCAGGTAGGACTGGAAAAACTTTAAGACAGTACCTTTCAAACCGACACAGTGTTCTAGGTGGGATAACAGTATGTTGTGATCAACAGTATCAAAGGCTGCTGTCAGGTCTAAGGTTACTAGGACAGCAGCACAACCAGAGTCTACAGTTAAAAGCAGATCATTAAAAACTCTCAGTAAGGCGGTTTCAGTGCTGTGACGAGCTCTAAAACCAGACTGAAACTTCTCATAGAGACTGTTGTTGTCTAAAAATGACTGGAGCTGCCTGAGGACAACTCGCTCCAGTACTTTGGACAGAAAGGGCAGATTGGAGATGGGCCTATAGTTAGAGAGTATAGATGGGTCCAGGTTAGGCTTTTTGAGGAGAGGTTGAACAACGGCATGCTTAAAAAGTGTTGGGAAACAACCAGAGCTGAGACAGGCATTGATCAGGATCAGAAGGACAGGTCCAACTGAGTCCAGGACCTGCTTCAGAAGACGAGAGGGGATAGGGTCAGTGGAACAGTTGGTAGACTTGACCATGCAGACTGTATCATGCAGCTGAGAAAGAGAGATTAGCTCAAACTGGTTAAAGGCAGATTGGCACGAGGGAGAAACACAGGGATTTAAAGGTGGAGGTGGAATGACAGACTGCAGGGAGGAAATCTTGTTAACAAAAAAATATAAAAAGTCATTGCAGAGGGTGGCAGAAGGTGTGAGGCAAGTGGACGTATGAGGATCAACAATGGAGTTTAAAACACGAAACAGAGTCTGAGGTTTATGGACATTACTGCTGACCAGGTTAGATATGTAGGAGGACTTAGCCTCTTTAGCAGCTTTCTGATAAGTTAAAAGAGAGTCTCTCAGGATATTGAAGGAGATTTGCAGCTTGTCCTTTTTCGACTTTCTCTCAGCACACCTGCAGGAGCGCCTGAGAGCACGAACAGAGTCTGTAATCCAGGGTTCAGTGTGAGCTTTGGGACGGAGTGATTTTAGGGGAGCGATGGAGTCCAGAATAGAAGTGCATGTTGAGTTAAAAAGAGCAGTTAAATCTTCTGCACACAGGGAGTCAATCCAGTCCACCGTGGAGAGCTCAGAGTTGTTGAAAGCAGCAGAGAACTGGGATGGTACATGGGTATTGATGATCCGGTGGCGGCGTGAAGGAGCTTTAACTGCAGCAACAGAACATTGTACAGTGGCAGAAAACAGAACAGGAAGGTGATCAGAGATACACGCACTCTCACAGATTTCAGAGACGTGGATACTCAGACCGTGAGACATGACGAGGTCCAGTGTGTGACCTTTCTCATGTGTGGAGCCAGACACACACTGAGTCAGGTTAAAAGAGTCCAGCAGTGATACAAAGTCTCTAACCAGAGGTTTAGATGGACAACACACATGGATATTCAGATCGCCAACAATAAGAAAATGATCAAAATCTACTGAAAGTCCTGATAAGAATTCCCCAAACTCACTGATAAAATCCTTGTTGAATTTGGGAGGACGGTACACTACTGCACACAGTAATGGAGTAGATGAGTTCAGTTTAAAAAGCTGCAGTTCAAAGCTGGAAAAAGAGAAAGATGAAATCTGATGACAGTCATAAACTGATTTAAAAACACAGGCAAGGCCTCCACCTTTACTAGAAGACCTGGGAGAGTTGAAAAAACAACAGCCTGGAGGAAGAAGCTCAGAGAAAGCCACAGTCTCACCAGCATGTAGCCAGGTCTCAGTCAGGAACATAAAATCCAGTTCATGAGAAGAAAAGAAATCCTTGAGCAGAAACGTCTTATTGGAGAGGGATCGAATGTTGATCAAAGCCATAGATAAGGTGAGATCAGTAGCTGTCATCGGGGTTGATGTGCGGCTGAGTGGGCGGAGGTTTGAAATAACGGTACCAAGTCTGCGGATCCGTGGCTGGAGAGGAGCCGATGACCCAACACCCGGAACAGGAGCAACCAGCGACGTACTTGGAGAGTCACGCAGGAGAGGAGCAGGCATCAGGCGCGGGCCGGAGGTGGAAGAGAGTCGCTCACCTGAGGAGAACGCCACCGCCGGCATGGCGAGGAGCGAACCAGACGACTGAAGGAAGCGCGGGCCGAGAAGCGGGCCCACCGGTGAGACAGGAGCAGCACCAGGCGGAGTTGGAGAGACAGTGCGCACCCAGGGCGCCACTGCTTCCGAGAATCTGTACGCTCGGAAGCAGTGGCGTCAGGTACAATACCTAACGGAGCAATTTTGGAGCAGATGGAAGAGAGAATATCTTCACAACATCAGGGTTCGGCAGAGATGGCATGCTGCTAAAAGGAATATGCAAGTAGGTGACATAGTGATGGACAAGGAAGAAATACTGCCACGATCCCAATGGAGACTTGGTAGAGTTGTGGACACCATAACAGATGAAGACGGACTTGTGAGAAAGGTCAAAATAACCTTTGCAGACAGTAACCTTAGTAAAAAGGGTGAACGTTTGCATAAGATGTCTACAGTGGAACGCCCAGTTCATAAGTTGGTTCTACTGTTAGAAAGTTGTGAAAGGCAAGATGCATTAAGAAGTTAAAATGCAAAAATTAGTTGTTGCATATACAAAGGTATTATCATTGTTAACTTACCTGTTTAGAAATTATTTGTGTTTTATTTTGTTTGTAACAGCAAATAATTTGGTGGGAGTGTAACGGCGGATATGTAAAGCTATCTCATATTCACGTAATATAACGTCTGTGCTTTTATTTTGGTGTTACAGGCATGGCCCTTTAAGGGTGAAGCCTGATGGGAAATGTATTTTGGAATGTGTGTAGCAGGACTGCCGTGTGTGGGTGTGGAGAGAGAGAGCGGAGAAGAAGAAAAGTAACGGTTAGCTACAGAAGAGACGGAAAGGAAATAAATAAAAGGAATATAATAACTCCCTTGACAGCCAGAGTTGTGTCGGCGATGCTCGCTGTGAGTAGACTGTTTCAGCCCACTGTACGCGGTGTTCGTGCCTTGGAGAAGAAATAAAGTTCGGTGAAGCAGTTTCCTACGCCTCCTTCGATCTTTTTGCTAGCGGAGTTGACCTGCATAGTAAGCTGTTGCCGGCTACGAGTCAGTTACGGAACTTTCAAGTAACTGCCAGAGGTTTCCTTACTACGGTTCGGGACCGCGGATCTGGCACGGTAACACTGGGGGCTCTTTTCCGGGATTAAACTCCGCAAAGCGCCGAGAGAGAGGGAGCGAACTTTTTTTTTCTCTTTTCCCTCGGACGACAGAGAAAATGGCGGCGCCGGGAGATGCTAAAGGGTGTGACATGGTAATGTACTTCAGTAAGAGCAGCAACCGATTTTTGTCAGAATTCCCAGAGAGTGGCACAGCTAATGTGGACCGTGCCACTTATGTAAACAATAGAATCCATAGCAGCAACCCCTTCATCACAGACATAGAGTTAACGCCAGCGGCGAGCATAGCAGCAGCCAATATGACAGAGTTTGAGGCTGCATGGCATCTCACCCCGCCACCTTCAGCTCACACCAACCCTTTCTTAACACCAACAGCAAAGCAGAATGCAGTGTGCAGTGAGTTTAAGCAGTTTCAGTGCTCAGACTGCGAAGGCCCTGGTAATACTACATCTACACCGCTTACAGTGGGACGGCATGGCACACATGATCACCTATCTCGGATTGTTACATCTCTGCCATGCAGCCAGCCATTCACCCTACAAAAACACAGTTTACTGAGCCAGCGAAGCTACACATTATGCCAGGTACACCCCAACCTGCGCAATACAGCTATGAAATGCCAGCTCAGGGCTATTTTTCCCCAACACCTCGCACGGTAATACCAGCACCAGATGGGGGGTGTGGACTTTGTAAGCATGGCCAGGGTCACAGTTCAAAACAAGCCACGCCAGGGCCACGCGGCTGTTTTCCTTGTGCAGTGCAAGATGGTGGCTTTGCAGATTGTGGTGCTGATGAACAGACGAGGGGCAAGGAGAAAATTCCCACATTACAACCAGACCATTTCGATGGGTCAGGGTCGTGGAAAGACTTTCTCTATCAGTTTGAGACCTGTGCAAAGGCCAACTGCTGGACGGAGAAGACCATGGCTGTCCAACTCAGATTCAGCCTGAGGGGCGCAGCTGGAGCCATAATCCACAAAAACCCTAAATCTGCTCGCTGGAGTTACCAGAGGATTGTGGAGGAGGTGGAGGCTGCCTATGGGCCGTGTTCAGAGCATGCAGCGGCCATTGGCATTGAGCTACGGCAGAGAGTCAGGAAACCAGGTGAGGCCCTGCACACCCTCAGAGATGATACATATGAGAAGGTTTCCATTGTGTATGCCAACCGCTCCGAGCTGGAACAGGACTGTATTGCTGTAGAGATCTTCACTAATGCTTTGGCAGATGCTGAAATGGTCCAGAAATTATTGGAAGAACAACCACGCACCCTGGCAAGAGCCTATGAAATCGCCCACAGGTTCGAGACAACAAAAAGGGCCGCCAGGGCAGTCACGCAGCTTATGCAGCCAGGGGCACGAGTCTCCGCAGCACAGGGGGCCCGAACAGCTGCATTACGGGAGAATGTTCATATACTAAGTTATGAACCACCGGAGAGAGCTCAAAGACCTATCCAGCGTGGGCGCCAAAGCTGGAGCACATTTAACAAGTCAAGCAGGAGGGAGGCTGTTTGCCATAACTGCTCTGGCATTGGACATCTACAGAGGAACTGCCCCTCTCCTCGCTCACCTGCCCAAAAGCCTGTTAAAGCTGCTAGAGGCCCAGCCCCTGACCCAGGCACAGTGCTCCACAATGGAGGCCAAGATGTGATGTGTGTCCAGATAGTAATACAGGGACGGGAAATACGGGCCTTACTGGATTCTGGTGCACGGCGGAATGTGCTGCCCCTCCACTATTTTAACACCATCCCCGCAGAGTCAAGACCTCAGGTGCAGGCATCCATTGCTCAGACTCTACAAGGCATTGGTCCAGAGGGATTGGCCGTCCTGGGTGAGGTCATCCTGCCTGTACATGTGGGGAGCGGTGTTCAAAATGTTGACTTTCTTTTGGCTGACATGGCTGAGGGCACTGAAGTTATCCTGGGGCACCCCTTCCTGCAACAATCGTCCGCTTGCTTAGACTACGGCCGCCAAGAGATAACCCTGTTTGATGAAAAGATACCATGCTTTGGCTTGTGACCTCAACCCCAGGTGCTTGTTGTTAGGGTGGCACGCACTACGGTTTTGGAACCAGGCTGCGAGTATGTGGTCCCTGGGTTTTCCAGCTTCCATTGTGCCGCTCATAAAGACATGATGCTAAGCCCCACAAAGGGTTTTGTGGAGAAGCACCAAGTGCTGGTGGCTCACGCGGTTGTGCAACCTTGTAAACCCTCTAGCATCCCAGTCAGAGTCTTTAACCCTGGGGCTGCAGCTGTTACCTTAAAGCGGGGTGCCGTGGCAGGGGTTCTTCAGCCGGTGCAGGTCCTGGAGGGGTCGGGGAGTCACCCACCAAGGGTCTTGGCAGCCCTCGAGCTTAATGGTACTCCCCCTGCTTCTGTGCCAAGCCATTTGCAGGCCCTTTATGCTGAGAGCAGCCCCGGTTTGACTCACGTTGCCCGCTGCAAACTGGTAGGCCTGCTGAGGTCCTATGGTGATGTCTTCTCCACTGGCCCAAATGACCTTGGTCGCACTGGTGTTGTCCAGCATGACATCCTGACCACGCCAGGGCCACCAGTTAAGCACCCGCCGCGCAGGATGGCAGGGGACAAACAAATAGCGGCCGACCAGCAAGTACAGCAGAGCCTGGAGGCTGGGCTAGCTCAACCTAGCAATAGTGGCTGGGCTGCTCCAATTGTGATGGTGAAGAAGAAAGACCAGAGTCCCAGACTATGTGTGGACTATAGACCACTAAATGAGCGAACCCTTAAAGACGCTTATCCCCTGCCACGCATCCAGGACACCCTTGACACGCTTTCCACTGCCAAGTTCTTCAGTACATTAGACCTGACATCAGGGTACTGGCAGGTAGAAATGACCCCCAGAGCCCGAAAAGCAGCTGCATTTTGTACCCGTAAGGGATTGTTCGAGTGGAATGTGATGCCGTTTGGACTGTGCAATGCACCGGCCACATTCCAAAGGCTTATGGACAGAGTCCTGGCTGGGCTGCAGTGGAAGACGTGCTTAGTGTACCTAGATGACATCATTGTCCTGGGTCAGGATAGCACCCAGATGCTGGAGCGGCTCGAGCAAGTGTTCATCAGATTGCGTGGAGCCAACCTAAAACTGAAGCCATCTAAATGCTGCCTGTTTCGGGAGCAGGTGGCCTATCTGGGCCATATCATCTCTGCTGGAGGTATTTCCACAGACCCCCAGAAAGTTCAGCAGGTGACGGACTGGCCTACACCGCGGACCGTCACAGAAGTGCGCCAGTTTGTTGGCTTAGCCTCATACTACCGCCGGTTCGTGGAGGACTTTGCCACAATAGCCAAACCCCTCCATGAACTCACTAAGAAGTATGCCCGTTTTAACTGGACTGTTGAGTGCCAGGAAGCATTCCAGGAATTAAAAAAACGGCTTACAGCAGCCCCTGTCCTGGGTTACCCACTGGACCAGGGTGACTTGTTCCTTGACACTGATGCCAGCGATTGTGGGATCGGAGCAATTCTCTCCCAAGTGCAAGGGGGCGAGGAGCGGGTCTTGGCTTATGGGAGCAGGCGGCTGTCAGCTACCGAACAAAACTATTGTACGACCAGGCGAGAGCTTCTGGCGGTTGTGGCGTTCACTTCCCACTTAAGACAGTACCTGCTGGGTAGGCCATTCACTGTCCGGACTGACCATAGCAGCCTCCGCTTGCTGACCAGGCTAAGGGAGCCCGAGGGCCAGCTGGCCTGCTGGTTGGAGAAGCTGGCAGAATATAACTTCCAGGTGCTGCACCAACCTGGGAAAAACCACCAGAATGCGGATGCGCTTTCCAGGAGACCCTGCCGTGCTTCATGCCCGTGCACACTTCCCGAGCCCACCACCAACAGCGGCCGGTTCGAGCATAAAGGTGTGCAATGTAACTTAGAGGACTGTTGCACCAGCATAACCCCCCCAGGACAGCCCCCAGTGGGGGTAGTGGGGCCTGACGGTACCAGTGGGAAAAGCCGAGTAGCAGGACCAGAGTGTGCACCCGTAGCAGCAGTGGACTGTTGTTCCGATAGTAGCCACGACACCCGCTCAAATATCCACTGGGTGGATGAGTCACATCACACTAGCTTGTTCAGTGGCTGGACCCCAGAACAGCTCGTGGCTAGCCAGAAGAACGACGTGGATATAGGCCCAGTTTGGGAATGGAAGGAAAAAGGGGGAGGTCGGCCAGTCTGGGCCGATGTAGCAGCATGCAGCCCCGCAACCAAAGCCTACTGGGCGCAGTGGAAAAGACTGTACCTAAAAGATGGAGTACTGGTGAGGAAATTCCACTCTACAGAAAGTAATGTGTTTTTCCCCCAAATCCTTCTGCCTCAAGCCTATCGTTACTCCGTAATGCAGCAGATGCACGATGGCCCAGTGGGCGGCCACTTTGGGGCAGAAGGGACCCTGGCACGCCTGAAGAACAGGTACTACTGGTACAACATGAAAGATGATGTGACCCTGTGGTGCCGCACTTGCACCAGTTGTGCTGAAAGGGCGCGGCCCCTAAAAACCCCCCAGGCAGCGATGGGCACGGTACGTGTTGGCGCCCCCATGGAGAGGATTGCAGTCGATCTGATGGGACCGTTGAACGAAACAGAGAGGCATAACCGGTTCATATTGGTGGTACAAGACTATTTCAGCAAGTGGGTGGAGGCTTATCCAGTCCCCGATGGACAAGCACCCACGGTGGCAGAAAAGGTTGTTGCGGAGTGGGTGTGTAGATATGGAGCCCCACAGTCTCTGCATAGTGACCAGGGCACCAACTTTGAGTCAGCTGTGTTCCAGGGGATGTGCGAACTGTTCAGAATCGAAAAGACGCGCACCACGCCGTTTCATCCACAGTCCGATGGCCAGGTGGAGCGTTTTAATGCTACCCTTCAGAAGGCCTTAGCCACCACCGCGGAGCGCTGCCACTGGGACTGGGATATAATGATCCCATATGCTGTCATGGCTTATCGGGCAACTAAACACAGCTCCACAGGACTGACCCCAAACATGATGCTTCTGGGGCGAGAGATAACCGAGCCTATTGACCTGGTCGCGGGTCTGCCAGCCGACGACACCCCCAACTGCACTGCACCACAGTATGTGGTGCAACTCAGGGAAAGGCTGGAGCTCTCCCATCAACTGGCACGGGAGGCTCTTGGGAAATCTGTTGAGCGTGCTAAGAAACAGTACGATAAGAATGTCTGCCAAGTTCAGTATCAAGTCGGCGCTGCAGTGTGGCATCTGATCAAAGGGACCAAGAGAGTGCGGCATAAGGTTCGCAAGTTTTTGCCTTCCTATGAGGGCCCCTACTTCGTAGTGGGCCTGCTGGATGACTTGGTCTACTGCATTAAAAAGGGGCCCCGAGCAAAGGCTAAAGTGGTTCATCACGACAGACTCAAGCCTTATCACTCAAGAACGCCGCTGGACAACAGCTGGGTCTTCCAAGACCCCGACTGGGCAGCACCTATCGAGGTGCCTCCTCCAGCGCTCGACGAAAGCGATTCTGACATGGATTTCGGTCTCCTCGACTTGTGGGAGGCCCCATCCGGGGCAGATCAACCAGATACTGGTGCTTCCCTGAGAACTGGCTCTCCGCCACCCGCTCTAGAAGACGGTAGCGGGTTGCCAGCCAGCCCTGCTCAGCCTTACGTGGATGAGGCTGAAGGACCAGGACATCGCCCTTCCTTCAGGTCCACACCCTGTTCCAGACCACAGCGTGTGCGGCGGGCGCCGGACATGTTTGGTGACTGGGTCAGTCACTAGGCTAGTATGTCCAAACTGAGTCGGGGTGTAGGCGGATCGCTGCCCTGCTCAGTCGTTTGAGGAAAAGGAAAAAAAAAATGTAAAAAAAAAAAAAAAAAAAAAATTGTTCATGTTGCATATGCTAAGTGATATGACTGTTGTAGATTGAGTTGTTACAGGGGGCTATTCTTACGTGTACTGTTGGGCTTGTTTGTCTTGCTGTTTGCTGGTAATGTGGCTGTCGACGGGCTGCAAGTTATTGTTTGAACTGTTTAATGAAGCAAAGCTGGATATAGGGGCAAATGGTGTAAGACAGGGGCAAACATTCAGCTGTAGTGCCTTAATGTCGTAGCGCATCTGGGCATCACCTCTAAACGCTCATGGGATTCATGTAAATGCTGTTGTGTGTTTTTTTTTCTTTCTTTGTGAATACTGTATATGTGAAGGACGGGATATGGACATTGACTTGCACCCTCCTCAAAGTGGACCTTGTACATTCTATGTTTTTTTTTGTGTGCAAGATATGGACAGTTGTCTACTTCAAGATTGTTCCCTCCTAAGGTTCGCCATTTATGGACTGGGGGCATGACTGCTGTCCCGCATAGAATGCTGTATGTTTCCTTGTTAATGGGGGGTTCATGTGCTGGAATGATATTAAGGGTTTAATTATCATCCAGAGTGGGGGTAGTGTTACAGGCATGGCCCTTTAAGGGTGAAGCCTGATGGGAAATGTATTTTGGAATGTGTGTAGCGGGACTGCCGTGTGTGGGTGTGGAGAGAGAGAGCGGAGAAGAAGAAAAGTAACGGTTAGCTACAGAAGAGACGGAAAGGAAATAAATAAAAGGAATATAATAACTCCCTTGACAGCCAGAGTTGTGTCGGCGATGCTCGCTGTGAGTAGACTGTTTCAGCCCACTGTACGCGGTGTTCGTGCCTTGGAGAAGAAATAAAGTTCGGTGAAGCAGTTTCCTACGCCTCCTTCGATCTTTTTGCTAGCGGAGTTGACCTGCATAGTAAGCTGTTGCCGGCTACGAGTCAGTTACGGAACTTTCAAGTAACTGCCAGAGGTTGCCTTACTACGGTTCGGGACCGCGGATCTGGCGCGGTAACATTGGTGACTTCCCGTGTGACCGGAAGTGAACGATGTAACGGCGACCAACTTGATGTACAAAAAAGACGGAAGAAAACGGTAAACTAATGCTAACGGAGAAAAGGGAGAGAAAAACATAGTTAAATTGTACAAAAGCGAATGGTTCTAGCTACAGTCGACAGGGGAACAAGGTTTGTAATGTATATGATTTAATTTGAGCAATCTGAAATGCATAATATGTATTATATAGTTTAATAGAAAACGGTTAGACCAGCGTAATGAGCGGTTAAAATGGTGTTACATAAATAACATGGTAATTGTTTTATTTGTTTGTCTAGCTCTTACGTTGGTTCGTTGTCTGATACACGGCATGGAATAATAAAGGTCATTCAACAACCATCAGTTCTGGCCTTCTCAGTTCGACTGGATGCTACAATTATATTATATAACAGTCCTTGTATATGGCCTCACAATGTTTCTGTTTCAATGTTTCTACACATACACCATGTATATAGTTTACTCACATAAATGTATACATATATATTGCTTTTTCCCCCCTTGTTGTATATTGTTTTCTTTACTTTCGCACCTTTGAGGTCCAGCTACCCAATTTCGCTGTACAAGACACTGCACAATGACAATAAAAGCTCTAAGTCTGGGTCTAAGAATCAGAATATTTTATTAATCCCTAAGGCAATTATGTCGGATGCAGTTGCTCGAAGACAGTAACAGTAACAGACTAAACTATTTCAACAATACAATATGTTACAGATTTTACAAATTTAACCATTTAAAACCAGTCAGAGTGGGCACACTCCGTTTTGCGTAACTATTTTTAAATGCCTGTAGAACTGCAACTACGTAAGCTAGCGCAATCATTTTTTTTTTGCATATGAAACCGGAGGAGTTGTACTTACATCTTATGTCATTAGCTTGTCCTAGGTCACGGTCCTTCCACATGTAGCTTTGCAAAAATTGCATAAAAAGCACTTTCAGCAACAAAAACATAATATTTCAGAAACACGCTTTGCCAATCCGACCAGCTGTTTATAACACTTGCTACGTTGGAATATACGTCAGCGCGAACTATCGCATGTCTGCCATTACCTGCCCGAAACTGGAAGTGATGTCATTTTTGTGCAAAATTTAGTTTTTTACCTCCAGGGTCTTATAATCTTATACTGGTGTTTTTAAAAGTCATGTTTGACTTTATGACTTTTCTGTATAGTTTCTGGGATGCTTAGAACTCAACTTGCACTGCTGGAAATGCACATGCTGTTTTTTTGTTTGTTTGGCTTTTTTTTGCAAATTTGCATTGTAATATTTATTTTCGTTTTTCCTGCAGTATATAAAAATTGGTGTATCTCAAAAGTAAAACCGTGAAGGCACTCAAAATAAATTTCCTGTTGTTGCAAACTATTTTGTGCAACTTTTTTGTATTTACAGTTTTGAGGAATAAACCTCTTAAATTTTTCTAACTAGAAATATATGTAAAAAACAAAACAAAAACAATTTTCAATTTTTTTGTAGTTTATTGCACTTTTTTGCAATTTGTGTAGTTATTATGCACTTAATGCATACATAAGTTTGGGCTATAATGGTTGTATTGATGTATAGCAACTTGAAATGTTCCCAAAAATGGCACTACAGCATGTAAAAATATAAAGATAAGCTTTGGCAGACTTGGTTCTATGGTAGGTCTTAAAGAATTAAGAAATAGCACTAATATATACATATCAATCAATTATGAATATCAAGAATTAACAGAGGTGCTTATAAATAAATATCAAGAATACTGAAATGAATATTACAGAGTAGAAAAGAGCATGCACAAAAAGGGTGTAACTATTGCAGTGTTTACATTGTATTAGATGGAGTTGTACAGGGAGATGGCCACGGGCAGGAATGATTTCCTGTGTCGTTCAGTAGCTATGGTCATAGTACCTATGGTGTCCTAGGCTCCATAAATGCTAAAGAGGTAAGTATTATTTCTCAGTTGCAGTGAATTAAAAGAAGAACATTAACAGTAGAAAGAAGAAGAGAAATAACAATTTAACATAAACCAGTGACACATTAGAGGCCTGACCAACCCTGGCAGGGCTCCTTGGATGAGGGTGTAGTGATAATGACCAAAACACCCAATGAATCCAAGGTCCACCACTGACTAAGTGTCCCAAATTTTAATATGATAATTTAGATCAGATCTTTAATCCATAAACCCAACCTAAGGAGAAAAAAATGGCAGATTAGCTTGGGTAAAAGACCGACAGTTGAGGCACGCAACGATGTGTGCTGCCGGCAAAGTTTCTGGGTTGCTTTTCCTCATAACAGCCAAGATTCTCTCCATTTAAAGCAATGCATTATCGGGAACTGTAGCATCTAGTACTCTTACTGAATCAGTAGAGAGGTCTATTAATACATGTTGATTGAGAAAAGTGACTGAAAAGTAAGTACTCAATGCATCATGGAAATCCCCCAGCAGTCTACACCTTTTGCAACATAACTAAGGGGGGACTCAGGGTCACTTGATCCAGCCTTAACTATATGATTTAAAAAAAGGAAATTTTTAAGCCTAATCTTAAAAGTAGAGATCCCAAATCCAAACTGGAAGCTAGTTCCACAGAAGAGGGGCCTGAAAACTGAAGGCTCTGCCTCCCATTCTATTTTTAAATACTCTAGGAACAACAAGTAAGCCTCCAGTGCGAGAGCAAAGTGCCCTAATGGAGTGATTTGGTACTATAAGGTCATTAAGATAAAATGGGGACTGATAATTTAGGACCTTGTATGTGTATCCTGAGTCTCCTGACGGTTTGCTAGAATCTCTTTGAGGCAGTCCGAAAGTCTTTTTCCATAGCCTCTCCGAATGGTGCTCGAGCCTGACACTCAGACAAAAACAGCTGGATAGAGTGTTGATTTCTTTTTGATTATATTTTGATTAGATCCCTTATTTGATTAAAGAAGGAATAACTATCACCAAAAGCACATGCATTAAACTCTGTGACAGGACTATCTTACATTACCACAAAGGCTGGATTTCAGGCCTTTTTCTTCACATTTGAATGGAGCTGAGCTGAGGGATCATGACACTGTGAAGGACACTGCAGGATTTATCTCTTAGTTGAACCTCTGATTCAGGAGGAACAATGAGGTTTTCATCCAGGCTGTGAAATTGGACAAGCTCTTTATCCTCTCAAGGATGTTTGAGAAAGTGGACAAGTGTGGACAGAATATCTTGGTCTGTCCAGGCTGGTGGATGTTCTCCACTATGATGGCCTCAAGATTTCATCTTTACTTTTTGCAGATGATGTGTTACTGTTTGCTAAATCAAGTGGTGACTTCCAACTTGCATTGGAGTGGTTTGCGGCCAAGTGTAAAAATCAGCACCCCCAAGTCAGAGACCATAGTTCTCAGCCGGAAAAGGTGGAATGCAAACTCCATCTGGGACAAATTACTACCCCAATTGAAGGAATTTAAATGTCTTAGGATCTTGTTCACGAGTTTGGGGAAACTGATGGATTTGGGAAACGTGCAATGATACAGGCACTGTACAGTCTGAGCTAAATTTTTAATTTACAGGTCAATTTAGATTACAACTTAGATTTAGATTACAACTATTCAACTGTGGCCATGAACTCTGGGTAGTGATCAAATAAGTAAGTTGTTGTTCCTCTCTTTTAAATCAAATATGGACTGGAGTTTTTAATATGATTCTGTTGTACATTCCACGTTAACTTTGCTGTACATGAATAATGTTATGTTATTTTTGCTATTCTTCTTTTGTGTCACTTGATATGCACACAGAAACACCTGTTACTCTGATAATTCTTCAGTGAGTTATTACTGATGACTAATTTACTCACAGTGTTCCCTGAGTTTGCCTGGATACAAAGCAATCTCAAATGAAAAGTATACTCCGCCTTCTTCCCTGATGGGTGGTGTGCAAGATTAAACAACACAGTAAGTCAATAAAAGGGAATGGCAAAGAATAAAACCTAATGACTGATCTCAACAATTCAGAAAGCTGCCATGTGCTCATCTTTGCGAAACAATTTAGTCGTGGTTGTTTTGCTGTGTTCCTGTGTTTTTTCGACTCTATCCACTCTTCAGGTTTCTTTCTCCTGTCAGCTGCAGGGACAGTTTCATCTAAATGAGATGCACAAAACTGGAGATGTGATTCTGGGTGGACTGTTTCAAGTCCATTTCTTTTCAAGTGTTCCTGATCTGTCTTTTACCTCGCAGCCACAACAGCCTACTTGCCATGGGTAACTATGAAAGGGAAACAGAATGAAAAAAATACAATAAGAAAACTGTCAAACTTAGTGCCAGTATAAATATGTATTTTGTATCTGAAATAACTACACAATGCGTCTTCTTTTTCATTTTTTTCTTAATATATGTCTTTGTTATTCAGTATCCTTAATTGTTTATAATATTTCTACTTTTGCAACTTTTTCAAAAGGCACTTGTTTCCTTGTAATTTAAAACCTGTGTTGTATTATACATATTAGTAATTAAAATTTTCTTGTCTTAGTGTGTATGTCCTAGGATTTAAGTCCGCACTAACCATGGCGTTTGCTATTGATGAGATCAACAGAAACTCAAACCTGCTACCAAATGTGACTCTGGGATACACTCTTTATGATAACTGCCTTGAACTTGGAATTGGATTCCGTGGAGCATTGTCATTAGCCAGTGGTCAAGAGGATCAAATTGTAGTACATGATACATGTGTTGGAAATCCTCCAGTCATAGGGATTGTGGGTGATTCGACCTCTACAAATTCTATTGCCATCTCCAACGTCTTAGGCTTGTACAGAGTACCTATGGTAAGTTTTCTGCTTGACCATGTAACAGTTTTCTTGGATTACGTTGATTTAATTGAAAATGTAAAACCATTTTATGAAAAAAAAAAATAATACTAATAATGCAGTCATGATGACAAAGTAAAGATATCTCTACATGGATAGCTCCCGAATATACAGTCTGTGTCTTTCACAGGTGAGTTATTATGCCACGTGTTCCTGCCTGAGTGACCGTCAAAAGTATCCATCCTTCTTTAGAACAATCCCAAGTGATGCTTTCCAGGTAAAAATTTGTCATCAAAATTAAAATGGAAACGCAAAAGTCTGTTTCAATATCTGTGTAAAAGAAGAACAAAGAAAGATATGAAAATATTAGAAATAATAATATACTTAGTTTTGAGAATTATGCTCTATTTCGTTTCTGTATTGTGTCAAAGAATAAAGCTAAATTGCAATTATATTTAAAGTTTTTCTTTTCTTTTCAGTGCACTTACACTTTCATCTGTATTCACTTAGGTACGTGCAATGATTCAGATTCTAAAGCATTTTGGCTGGACTTGGGCAGGTCTGCTTGTCACTGATGATGATCATGGGCTTCATGCAGCCAGATACTTTCAGTCTGAGCTGAGTGTGTCTGGTGAAGGTTGCCTGGCCTACACTGAGCTTTTACCCTGGGACAAAGACACAGATGAATTCCGGAGGATTGTTGATGTGATGAAAACCTCTACAGCTCGAGTTGTCATTATCTTTGAACATCCTGGTCGCATGATACACCTTATAGATGAGGTTTCACTTTAAAACACTTTAATGATTAGTAGTTACAGAGGTCTTCATAATTATATTGTGTAAAACACGTATTACGTATCATTGTCAGTACAGAAATGAGTACAAAAATGTAATAATTCAGAATTCATTTTAAAGATCAAAAACTGTTTCAGTAAAGAAGTTGGAGGTTCAGTATTACTTCATAGACTTGGTCTAATTTAATTCACAGGTAGTAAGGCAAAATGTGACAGGTCTACAGTGGATAGCCACCGTGTCCTTGATAGAATCTGTTGTGCTCCAAACACCTCACTTTATGCCATACCTGGGTGGTATACTTGGTATCACCATTCGTCAAGGAGAGATACCAGGGCTCAGGGATTTTCTGTTGCAAATACATCCTGATCTACATCACAACAGTAGCTACGGAAATAGCTTGGTGAGACTTGAACATTTTTACTGTGTGTGTGTGTGTCACAACAATTATATATTTTCATAACGTGTAATAAACATTTTTCAAAATATTTCAGGTGAATCAGTTTTGGGAATTTACATTTCAGTGCAGATTTGCTCCAGCTCCAGCAGGCTGGCTGGAAGGTGGAGGTGCACTATGCACTGGACAGGAAGATCTAGGAAATGTGGACAATGAGTACTTGGACATTTCCAACCTACGAACTGAGTATAATGTGTACAAAGCTGTTTATGCACTGGCATATTCCCTTGATGACATGCTGCGGTGCAAGCCAGGAAGAGGACCTTTCAGTGGGAACAGCTGTGCCTCTTTGCAGTCACTGGAGCCTTGGCAGGTGTGTTGTCATTGTACACTCCACCTTTGAACACATTGTTTTTGCATGCTTTCAGACTTTCTGAAAAGGGATTTGCCATACTTGTGAGCAAAAGTAGTTAAGTTATTTAAGTCATGGAGGTCATTAACTTCTGTACAGGATTATTAGTAATGTGCCTTGGTTGATTGAGACTAAGATAAAAATGACTTTATATATGTAGATATAGATATAATATTATATTTGATTACTGAACTGAAAAATTGCAACTGTTTGCACTGTAAAGTTACTGGAGCCATGGCAGATGTGATATCATTTTATACTCCATCTATGAATAAATCATTCGTTCTATAATTAGTTTCGGAGCAGAAAGTAATTTACTTATTATACATTCCTTTTAAACAGCTTGTTTATTACATGGAAAGAGTGAACTTCACCACTCCATTTGGCGATCAAGTGTCATTTGACGAGAATGGTGATATAGTACCAATTTATGATGTTATTAACGCCTTGTGGCTCCCTGATGGAAACATTAAAATTCAGAAAGTGGGTGAGGTTAAAAGGTCAACTTTAAAAGGTGAAGAACTCATACTTGATGAAGGCAAAATCTTCTGGAACTTTGAATCCAAACAGGTTAGATATGTTTTTATTTGACAAATACCTTTTATGACATTTACAGTATATAGAATTGTAGCAGGCAATAAATGTTTATTTTTCATGTCCAATAGCCACCTCGATCAGTATGCAGCGAGAGTTGTCCTCCTGGTACCCACATGGTGAGAAGGAAGAGAGAGCCCGAATGCTGTTTTGACTGCATCCCTTGTTCTGAGGGAAAGATCACTAACAAGAGCAGTAGGTCTTTGTCTTTCTGTATCATATATTTGATTTAATTTCTGTGAAATATAGGATGCATTTCAACATCAACCCTTCTTTGTCAGACTCCTTGGAGTGCACCAGTTGTCCAGAGGATTTTTGGTCAAACCCACAGCGTGACCACTGTGTTCTTAGGAAAACAGAGTTTCTCTCCTATCATGACCCTTTGGGTATTTGTTTGACAGCAATCTCCTTACTGGGAACATTTATATGTGCTGTTGTTCTGGGGATCTTTATCTGCCATCGCAGAACACCTATAGTACGTGCCAACAATTCAGAACTTAGTTTCCAGCTATTAGTGTCACTTAAGTTATGTTTCCTTTGTTCGTTGCTGTTTATTGGACGACCCAGGCTGTGGACATGCCAACTCAGACACGCAGCATTTGGGATCAGCTTTGTGCTGTGTGTCTCATGCATCTTAGTAAAAACCATGGTTGTTCTGGCTGTGTTCAAAGCCTCCAAGCCAGGAGGGGGAGCCAGTCTGAAGTGGTTTGGTGCTATGCAACAGAGAGGAACAGTTCTATTTCTTACATCTATTCAGGCAGCCATCTGTACTACCTGGCTTGTCTCTTCCTCTCCAACTCCACATAAGAACACCCAATACCACAATGACAAGATAGTGTATGAGTGTGCAGTTGGGTCCACGGTTGGTTTTGCAGTGTTATTGGGCTATATTGGTGTGCTGGCTGTCCTCAGTTTTCTAATTGCTTTCCTGGTGAGGAATCTCCCTGATAGTTTTAATGAGGCCAAGCTCATCACATTCAGCATGCTGATCTTCTGTGCTGTGTGGGTGGCCTTTGTTCCTGCTTATATCAGCTCACCAGGAAATCTTGCAGATGCAGTAGAGGTATTTGCCATTCTTGCTTCAAGTTTTGGACTCTTAATCACACTGTTTGGACCGAAATGTTACATAATCCTGTTGAGACCGGAGATGAACACAAAGAAAGCTGTTATGGGCCGTGGAATTGTGTCATAAAACTTTCAGTTCAAGTCAAAAAAAAAAAATTTCCGCACTCTATTGACCAAAAATTAAATAAACAATTAAAATGAACAAATGTTAAATATTAAAGACAGTTATTTAGTCGTTTTTGTTGTTGTTCTTTTAAATTGCAGTTTACATACAAAAAAACAGACTTTTCAAAGAGAAGCATTGACTTTGTTACACTCCACTGTAAAATTTAAATTAAATGTAATTGAAACTCTTTTAATAAACTACGCTTTCAACTTGAATTCATTTAGCAGTTCTAATCTATATTTTTGTATATTTGGTCTGTCTTGAACTGATCGTGACTAAAACCATGCTGATCATTTCAAGAAAACAACTAATACAGGTCTCAACTTTCAACTCTCAACTTTCTTCAGTGCAGTTTGTTTCCATTTCAAAATGTGCTACAATCAAAACATAACTATAGTGACAATTCCAGGCTCCCCGACATACAAGGTTCTCCAACAGTTTCCTAGAAGGTCTCTCCAAACAGACTGTAAGAAGCGTGTCATCCAGAGAGTTTATCTCCCATTGAGAACTGGGAGTAGTGCAAGATGGCGGCGCGCACAGATGCAGCGGCTCTATGCTCTCCACTTAGGTGCTTTTCTTTTTCTTTTCTCCACATTTCTTTTTCTTTTGTTTTTCTTACTGTAAAGCCAAATTTACCTACAGCCATCTGGAATTATGCAACATTCGATGCAACAGCCAGATCCCCATTACCAGTGATTATCAGAGGATGCACAACATACTCCTGGAGATAGTGAGAAAATTCGGCGCTCTGTGGATTCTTATTGCCAAGAAATAAGAATCCACAGAAATGCAGGTGGCGGAAGGAACGCAAACAAAAGCAGGAGTGCCGTTCGGGCCTGCTAGCTACGATAAAGAAGCAGCCTTTCAAACTACAGCTCCCAAGCATCTTCCTGACCAACGCACGGTTGGTCATCAAAAAAATAGACGAACTGAACCTACTTCTCACTGCACAGCAACTTGTACGCAACTGTTGTATCCTGGTTGTCACAGATACATGGCTACAATAGGGAATTCCCGACGCCTCGATGCAGCTATCAGGTCACACAATGCACCGCAGTGACAGAAAGACTACAGCGGGGAAAAGCAGAGGAGGAGGATTGTGCATTTACACACATAACAACTGGTGCACAAACACTAAGATCATCACCACAGTCTGCTCCCCAGGCATAGAGGCAATGTCTGTCATGTGCAGACCCTTCTACTTGCCCAGAGAACTGCCTGCAGTCCTAATAACAGCAGCCTACTTACCACCAGACGCTAATGCTAGCTCAGCCCTTGCCTACCTGCACGACACAATCTCTAAAATTGATGTCTGGGGGCAAAAAGCCCCCAGACATCAATTTTGCTAGAACTAATCCAACACAAGTCCAGTTGAAGCACATAGTAAGCTGGGCAACAGCAGATGCTTTGTAAATATAATCAGGGAGTATTCTGAAAAAAATTGAATGCTCGAGCCTGACACTCAGACAAAAACAGCTGGATAGAGTGTTGATTTCTTCTCGATTATATTTTGATTAGATCCTTTATTTGATTAAAGAAGGAATAACTATAACCAAAAGCACATGCATTAAACTCTGTGACAGGACTATCTTACATTACCACAAAGGCTGGATTTTAGGCCTTTTTCTTCACATTTGAATGGAGCTGAGCTGAGGGATCACGACACTGTGAAGGACACTGCAGGGTTTATCTCTTAGTTGAACCTCTGATTCAGGAGGAACAATGAGGTTTTCATCCAGGCTGTGAAACTGGACAAGCTCTTTATCCTCTCAAGGATGTTTGAGAAAGTGAGGGTCTTGTTCACGAGTTTGGGGAAAGTGGAGCATGAGATTCACTGATGGATTTGGGAAACATGTGCAATGATACAGGCACTGTACAATCTGAGCTAAGTTTTTAATTTACAGGTCAATTTAGATTACAACTTAGATTTGGATTACAACTATTCAACTGTGGCCACAAACTCTGGGTAGTGATCAAATAAGTAATTTGTTGTCCCTTCAACAGTTTGGTTCACAAGTTTGGGGAAAGTGGAGCCTGAGATTTATTCACAGATTTGGGGAAATTGAACAGACACTGTACCAGTCTGTTGCGGTAAAGAGAGAGCTGAGCAAGTTTTTAATTTACAGGTCATTTTACATTACATCCCTTACCTATGGCCATGAACTCTGGGTAGTGATCAAATAAGGGTTGTGGATATAAGCTGTGGAAATGAGTTTCCTTCAAAGGGTGCCTGGGTCTCCCTTAGAGATAGGGTAAATAGCTTGGTCATCGGGACTCAGGTGGTGGGGTTTCACTTCGAATACAGAAGATCTGCTTTTCCCGTGTTTTGCATTCATGCATTAGCCCTGAAAATTTTCACTGTCTAGTTTCTCATTTGGGCCGTTCTCTTTGGCTGTCCTTCAATTATACTCAGCACAATCTTCCCCATCCACTAAGTTTTCTAGTTTCCTTTTGCCCTTTGCAGCTTTATGTCTTTATGAGTTTATGCTACTAACTATGGGTCTGAGTGGCTTTTCAGACAGGAATCTCACTGAACCTGAAAAGAGAGTATTAGCCAAAGGTCTCAATTTTGCCATTTCTCCACAACAGTTGCCCATAGTGGACCTCATCACAGCCACAGAATCTGCCATTCGGATTAATAAATTATCACAGACAGAAGCAGAGCAAATCAGGATGAAAGTCTCAGCAACCCTCTCCAGTGCCAAAGTCCCTCCGTCCAACCTCACAATACAGGAAAAGAAGGCCGTCGCTTCCCTGAGCAAAGACCACAACATCACTGTTTTACCAGCGGATAAGGGAAGATGCACCGTGGTCCTAAACACTACAGATTACCATACAAAGATCACTACTCTCCTCAGTGACAACAATACCTACGAAGCCTTAAAGCGAGACCCCACAAGCAGCTACAAAAAGAAAGTTATAGCTTGCCTTCAAGACTTGGAAAAGGACAAAATCATTGACCGCCTTACTTATCACCGCCTTTACCCAGGGGATGCCATACCCTGCATTTACGGACTTCCAAAAATCCACAAGGAAGCTGTCCCACTCAGACCCATAGTCAGTAGCATAAACTCAGCCACTTATAACATTGCAAAACACCTTGCTACCATCCTTGCTCCTCTCGTGGGGAACACCCCACACCACATCAAGAACTCCACCGACTTCACTGACAAGGTCCAGAAACTTACCCTGGATCCAGATGAAACCATAGTGTCCTTTGATGTAGTCTCTCTCTTCACGTGCATACCCACCACGGAGGCAGTGGAGACTGTCAGAAAACGACTACAAGAAGACAACTCCTTGGAGGACAGGACCAACTTCACACCCGATCAGATTTGCACACTGTTAGACCTCTGCCTCACCACCACATATTTCAAATACAACGAAGGCTATTACAGACAAAAACATGGCTGTGCCATGGGCTCCCCCGTGTCACCTATTGTAGCCAACCTTTACATGGAGGAAGTGGAAAGGAAGGCTCTTGGCTCTTTCAAAGGAAGAGTACCCAGCCACTGGTACAGATATGTAGACGACACCTGGGTCAAAATCAAGACACAAGAAGTGGAATCCTTCACTGCGCACATCAACGCTGTGGATAAAAACATCAAGTTCACCAGGGAAGACACGAAGGATGACTGTTTGCCTTTCCTGGACTGCGCTGTGCACATTGAAGAGAATGGCAACCTCAACATCGAAGTTTACCGGAAGCCCACACACACGGACCAGTACCTCCTGTTTGACTCCCATCACCCTCTGGAACACAAACTTGGAGTAATTAGGACCCTACACCACCGGGCAGAACATGTTCCCTCTAAGCCTGAAGGGAAAAAGAAGGAACACACACATGTAAAGGAAGCACTCAAAACGTGCGGCTATCCGAAATGGGCGTTTTTAAAGTCAGCAAAGAGGCACAGAAAAGAAGATCAGACACCAGCGAGGGAGGATAAGAAGGACAGGCGCAACAACATTGTCATCCCCTATGTAGCCGGTGTATCAGAGAAACTCAGGAGGGTTTTCTCCACGCATGACATCCCGGTATACTTCAGACCCAGCAACACACTCAGACAAAAACTGGTTCACCCGAAAGACAAAACGCCAAAACACAGACTTAACAATGTGGTGTATGCCGTACAGTGCAGCGAGGAATGCCCAGACCTCTACATTGGAGAGACCAAACAGCCACTTCACAAGCGCATGGCACAACACAGAAGAGCGACCTCCACAGGACAAGACTCAGCGGTCCATCTGCATCTTAAGGATAAAGGACACTCTTTCGAGGATGCCAATGTTCACATTTTGGACAGAGAGGACAGATGGTTTGAAAGAGGAGTGAAAGAAGCCATCTATGTCCACTGTGAGCGACCATCTTTGAACAGAGGCGGTGGTTTACGACACCAACTCTCTGCCATCTATAATCCAGTTTTGAGATCCCTTCCCAGACGCCTTAACGCCCACTCACACCCTGGGCCATCTGACCTCAGGAATTCGCATGATAAGGTGGGGCCAGGTTTCACAATGAACTCACCCGAAACTCTGGCTGATTGGGACCCACACCCAGTTCCACACCTTGGCTCAGGCGATTAGAGGATCATCAGGGGGTCCTTTTGTCCCTCTGTGGGGGGACACTCCCACTAGGGTTATATCTGGGACTCCCCACCATTTGACCTTAGAACTGAAGAAGCCTCTCGGATGAGAGGTGAAACGTCTTCAAGTAACTTAAAGAAGTCCAGACGCTTTTCTTTGCAAGCTCCTTTGACTCCATTAGGGCACTTTGCTCTCGCACTGGAGGCCTACTTGTTGTTCCTAGAGTATTTAAAAATAGAATGGGAGGCAGAGCCTTCAGTTTTCAGGCCCCTCTTCTGTGGAACCAGCTTCCAGTTTGGATTTGGGATCTCTACTTTTAAGATTAGGCTTAAAAATGTCCTTTTTTTAAATCATATAGTTAAGGCTGGATCAAGTGACCCTGAGTCCTCCCTTAGTTATGCTGCAAAAGGTGTAGACTGCTGGGGGATTTCCATGATGCATTGAGTACTTACTTTTCAGTCACTTTTCTCAATCAACATGTATCAATAGACCTCTCTACTGATTCAGTAAGAGTACTAGATGCTACAGTTCCCGATAATGCATTGCTTTAAATGGAGAGAATCTTGAGGGATGGCTGTTATGAGGAAAAGCAACCCAGAAACTTTGCCGGCAGCACACATCGTTGCGTGCCTCAACTGTCGGTCTTTTACCCAAGCTAATCTGCCATTTTTTTCTCCTTAGGTTGGGTTTATGGATTAAAGATCTGATCTAAATTATCATATTAAAATTTGGGACACTTAGTCAGTGGTGGACCTTGGATTCATTGGGTGTTTTGGTCATTATCACTACACCCTCATCCAAGGAGCCCTGCCAGGGTTGGTCAGGCCTGGAATGTGTCACTGGTTTATGTTAAATTGTTATTTCTCTTCTTCTTTCTACTGTTTATTTTCTTCTTTTAATTCACTGCAACTGAGAAATAATACTTACCTCTTTAGCATTTATGGAGCCTAGGACACCATAGGTACTATGACCATAGCTACTGAACGACACAGGAAATCATTCCTGCCCGTGGCCATCTCCCTGTACAACTCCATCTAATGCACTGTAAACACTGCAATAGTTACACCCTTTTTGTGCATGCTCTTTTCTACTCTGTAATATTCATTTCAGTATTCTTGATATTTATTTATAAGCACCTCTGTTAATTCTTGATATTCATAATTGATTGATATGTATATATTAGTGCTATTTCTTAATTCTTTAAGACCTACCATAGAACCAAGTCTGCCAAAGCTTATCTTTATATTTTTACATGCTGTAGTGCCATTTTTGGGAACATTTCAAGTTGCTATACATCAATACAACCATTATAGCCCAAACTTATGTATGCATTAAGTGCATAATAACTACACAAATTGCAAAAAAGTGCAATAAACTACAAAAAAATTGAAAATTGTTTTTGTTTTGTTTTTTACATATATTTCTAGTTAGAAAAATTTAAGAGGTTTATTCCTCAAAACTGTAAATACAAAAAAGTTACACAAAATAGTTTGCAACAACAGGAAATTTATTTTGAGTGCCTTCACGGTTTTACTTTTGAGATACACCAATTTTTATATACTGCAGGAAAAACGAAAATAAATATTACAATGCAAATTTGCAAAAAAAAGCCAAACAAACAAAAACACAGCATGTGCATTTCCAGCAGTGCAAGTTGAGTTCTAAGCATCCCAGAAACTATACAGAAAAGTCATAAAGTCAAACATGACTTTTAAAAACACCAGTATAAGATTATAAGACCCTGGAGGTAAAAAACTAAATTTTGCACAAAAATGACATCACTTCCAGTTTCGGGCAGGTAATGGCAGACATGCGATAGTTCGCGCTGAGGTATATTCCAACGTAGCAAGTGTTATAAACAGCTGGTCGGATTGGCAAAGCGTGTTTCTGAAATATTATGTTTTTGTTGCTGAAAGTGCTTTTTATGCAATTTTTGCAAAGCTACATGTGGAAGGACCGTGACCTAGGACAAGCTAATGACATAAGATGTAAGTACAACTCCTCCGGTTTCATATGCAAAAAAAAAATGATTGCGCTAGCTTACGTAGTTGCAGTTCTACAGGCATTTAAAAATAGTTACGCAAAACGGAGTGTGCCCACTCTGACTGGTTTTAAATGGTTAAATTTGTAAAATCTGTAACATATTGTATTGTTGAAATAGTTTAGTCTGTTACTGTTACTGTCTTCGAGCAACTGCATCCGACATAATTGCCTTAGGGATTAATAAAATATTCTGATTCTTAGACCTAGACTTAGAGCTTTTATTGTCATTGTGCAGTGTCTTGTACAGCGAAATTGGGTAGCTGGACCACAAAGGTGCGAAAGTAAAGAAAACAATATACAACAAGGGGGGAAAAAGCAATATATATGTATACATTTATGTGAGTAAACTATATACATGGTGTATGTGTAGAAACATTGAAACAGAAACATTGTGAGGCCATATACAAGGACTGTTATATAATATAATTGTAGCATCCAGTCGAACTGAGAAGGCCAGAACTGATGGTTGTTGAATGACCTTTATTATTCCATGCCGTGTATCAGACAACGAACCAACGTAAGAGCTAGACAAACAAATAAAACAATTACCATGTTATTTATGTAACACCATTTTAACCGCTCATTACGCTGGTCTAACCGTTTTCTATTAAACTATATAATACATATTATGCATTTCAGATTGCTCAAATTAAATCATATACATTACAAACCTTGTTCCCCTGTCGACTGTAGCTAGAATTAGCATTAGTTTACCGTTTTCTTCCGTCTTTTTTGTACATCAAGTTGGTCGCCGTTACATCGTTCACTTCCGGTCACACGGGAAGTCACCAATGTTACCGCGCCAGATCCGCGGTCCCGAACCGTAGTAAGGAAACCTCTGGCAGTTACTTGAAAGTTCCGTAACTGACTCGTAGCCGGCAACAGCTTACTATGCAGGTCAGCTCCGCTAGCAAAAAGATCGAAGGAGGCATAGGAAACTGCTTCACCG
This sequence comes from Neolamprologus brichardi, assembly GCF_056152115.1. Classification (NCBI taxonomy): domain Eukaryota; kingdom Metazoa; phylum Chordata; class Actinopteri; order Cichliformes; family Cichlidae; genus Neolamprologus; species Neolamprologus brichardi. The sequence continues at coordinate 26,404,812 of NC_142117.1, forward strand.
AACTTTATTTCTTCTCCAAGGCACGAACACCGCGTACAGTGGGCTGAAACAGTCTACTCACAGCGAGCATCGCCGACACAACTCTGGCTGTCAAGGGAGTTATTATATTCCTTTTATTTATTTCCTTTCCGTCTCTTCTGTAGCTAACCGTTACTTTTCTTCTTCTCCGCTCTCTCTCTCCACACCCACACACGGCAGTCCCGCTACACACATTCCAAAATACATTTCCCATCAGGCTTCACCCTTAAAGGGCCATGCCTGTAACACTACCCCCACTCTGGATGATAATTAAACCCTTAATATCATTCCAGCACATGAACCCCCCATTAACAAGGAAACATACAGCATTCTATGCGGGACAGCAGTCATGCCCCCAGTCCATAAATGGCGAACCTTAGGAGGGAACAATCTTGAAGTAGACAACTGTCCATATCTTGCACACAAAAAAAAACATAGAATGTACAAGGTCCACTTTGAGGAGGGTGCAAGTCAATGTCCATATCCCGTCCTTCACATATACAGTATTCACAAAGAAAGAAAAAAAAAACACACAACAGCATTTACATCAATCCCATGAGCGTTCAGAGGTGATGCCCATATCCCATACTGTAAAAAAATATATTTTAAAATATATTTTTAAATATATTTCAAAATATACAAAAAATGGCCAAAAAATATATGTGCTAAAATACATTTCAAAATATATAAATATATTTTAAAATATATTTATTTTGATGTCCTAGGCCCTCTCGCTAGCCATCTCTCGCCCACTGTAAGAAACCTCGGAGTGTTCCTGGATGGCTCTTTTAAACTTGAGAAACAGGTGTCCACTGTGGTAAAAAACAGCTTTTTTGCGTCAGATTTCCAAAGCAAAGCCGTTCCTTCCTTTAAAGGACCTTGAAAAGCTTATCCACGCATTTATTACATCCAGATTGGACTACTGTAACTCCCTCTACTCGGGCCTCCGACACTCTTCTCTTTGCCGGCTTCAGTTAATTCAAAATGCAGCTGCGCGTCTTTTAACAGGTACGAGAATCCATGAACACATAACTCCAATTTTAGCCAAATTACATTGGCTCCCTGTTAAATATCACATAGATTTTAAAATTATTTTGTTCACTTTTAATATTCTGAATAATTTAGCGCCCAGCTATCTTTCTGAACTACTCCACTTATACAATCCCAACAGAGCACTTAGGTCGTCCAATCACAGGCTCCTAGCACAACCTAGGTCTTGAATGAAGTCGAGAGGTGACCGGGCCTTTGCATCCGTGGCACCTAGGCTCTGGAATAACCTCCCTGTTCATATTCGTACTGCCGAGTCTATCCAGTCTTTTAAATCACGTCTTAAAACTTATTTTTTTACTTTGGCTTTTGATTCTGTCTAGTTGGCTGGTCTAGCTTGTTGTGTTGTTACCTATTGTTTGTTGTCCTCTTTTATTGTTTGTTTTAATTGTATCATGATTTTACTGACTGTGAAGCACTATGGTCAACACTGTTGTTTTAATATGTGCTATATAAATAAATTTTGATTTGATTTGATTTGAACAAAAACAAAGTCGCATGAGCATGGGCGGGACATAAAGCTGCAAAGGGCAAAAGGAAACTAGAAAACTTAGTGGATGGGGAAGATTGTGCTGAGTATAATTGAAGGACAGCCAAAGAGAACGGCCCAAATGAGAAACTAGACAGTGAAAATTTTCAGGGCTAATGCATGAATGCAAAACACGGGAAAAGCAGATCTTCTGTATTCGAAGTGAAACCCCACCACCTGAGTCCCGATGACCAAGCTATTTACCCTATCTCTAAGGGAGACCCAGGCACCCTTTGAAGGAAACTCATTTCCACAGCTTATATCCACAACCCTTATTTGATCACTACCCAGAGTTCATGGCCATAGGTAAGGGATGTAATGTAAAATGACCTGTAAATTAAAAACTTGCTCAGCTCTCTCTTTACCGCAACAGACTGGTACAGTGTCTGTTCAATTTCCCCAAATCTGTGAATAAATCTCAGGCTCCACTTTCCCCAAACTTGTGAACCAAACTGTTGAACCAAACTGGACAACAAATTACTTATTTGATCACTACCCAGAGTTTGTGGCCACAGTTGAATAGTTGTAATCCAAATCTAAGTTGTAATCTAAATTGACCTGTAAATTAAAAACTTAGCTCAGATTGTACAGTGCCTGTATCATTGCACATGTTTCCCAAATCCATCAGTGAATCTCATGCTCCACTTTCCCCAAACTCGTGAACAAGACCCTCACTTTCTCAAACATCCTTGAGAGGATAAAGAGCTTGTCCAGTTTCACAGCCTGGATGAAAACCTCATTGTTCCTCCTGAATCAGAGGTTCAACTAAGAGATAAACCCTGCAGTGTCCTTCACAGTGTCGTGATCCCTCAGCTCAGCTCCATTCAAATGTGAAGAAAAAGGCCTAAAATCCAGCCTTTGTGGTAATGTAAGATAGTCCTGTCACAGAGTTTAATGCATGTGCTTTTGGTGATAGTTATTCCTTCTTTAATCAAATAAAGGATCTAATCAAAATATAATCGAGAAGAAATCAACACTCTATCCAGCTGTTTTTGTCTAAGTGTCAGGCTCGAGCATTCAATTTTTTTCAGAATACTCCCTGATTATATTTACAAAGCATCTGCTGTTGCCCAGCTTACTATGTGCTTCAACTGGACTTGTGTTGGATTAGTTCTAGCAAAATTGATGTCTGGGGGCTTTTTGCCCCCAGACATCAATTTTAGAGATTGTGTCGTGCAGGTAGGCAAGGGCTGAGCTAGCATTAGCGTCTGGTGGTAAGTAGGCTGCTGTTATTAGGACTGCAGGCAGTTCTCTGGGCAAGTAGAAGGGTCTGCACATGACAGACATTGCCTCTATGCCTGGGGAGCAGACTGTGGTGATGATCTTAGTGTTTGTGCACCAGTTGTTATGTGTGTAAATGCACAATCCTCCTCCTCTGCTTTTCCCCGCTGTAGTCTTTCTGTCACTGCGGTGCATTGTGTGACCTGATAGCTGCATCGAGGCGTCGGGAATTCCCTATTGTAGCCATGTATCTGTGACAACCAGGATACAACAGTTGCGTACAAGTTGCTGTGCAGTGAGAAGTAGGTTCAGTTCGTCTATTTTTTTGATGACCAACCGTGCGTTGGTCAGGAAGATGCTTGGGAGCTGTAGTTTGAAAGGCTGCTTCTTTATCGTAGCTAGCAGGCCCGAACGGCACTCCTGCTTTTGTTTGCGTTCCTTCCGCCACCTGCATTTCTGTGGATTCTTATTTCTTGGCAATAAGAATCCACAGAGCGCCGAATTTTCTCACTATCTCCAGGAGTATGTTGTGCATCCTCTGATAATCACTGGTAATGGGGATCTGGCTGTTGCATCGAATGTTGCATAATTCCAGATGGCTGTAGGTAAATTTGGCTTTACAGTAAGAAAAACAAAAGAAAAAGAAATGTGGAGAAAAGAAAAAGAAAAGCACCTAAGTGGAGAGCATAGAGCCGCTGCATCTGTGCGCGCCGCCATCTTGCACTACTCCCAGTTCTCAATGGGAGATAAACTCTCTGGATGACACGCTTCTTACAGTCTGTTTGGAGAGACCTTCTAGGAAACTGTTGGAGAACCTTGTATGTCGGGGAGCCTGGAATTGTCACTATAGTTATGTTTTGATTGTAGCACATTTTGAAATGGAAACAAACTGCACTGAAGAAAGTTGAGAGTTGAAAGTTGAGACCTGTATTAGTTGTTTTCTTGAAATGATCAGCATGGTTTTAGTCACGATCAGTTCAAGACAGACCAAATATACAAAAATATAGATTAGAACTGCTAAATGAATTCAAGTTGAAAGCGTAGTTTATTAAAAGAGTTTCAATTACATTTAATTTAAATTTTACAGTGGAGTGTAACAAAGTCAATGCTTCTCTTTGAAAAGTCTGTTTTTTTGTATGTAAACTAAATTAAATTTAAAAGAACAACAACAAAAACGACTAAATAACTGTCTTTAATATTTAACATTTGTTCATTTTAATTGTTTATTTAATTTTTGGTCAATAGAGTGCGGAAATTTTTTTTTTTTGACTTGAACTGAAAGTTTTATGACACAATTCCACGGCCCATAACAGCTTTCTTTGTGTTCATCTCCGGTCTCAACAGGATTATGTAACATTTGGGGCCAAACAGTGTGATTAAGAGTCCAAAACTTGAAGCAAGAATGGCAAATACCTCTACTGCATCTGCAAGATTTCCTGGTGAGCTGATATAAGTAGGAACAAAGGCCACCCACACAGCACAGAAGATCAGCATGCTGAATGTGATGAGCTTGGCCTCATTAAAACTATCAGGGAGATTCCTCACCAGGAAAGCAATTAGAAAACTGAGGACAGCCAGCACACCAATATAGCCCAATAACACTGCAAAACCAACAGTGGACCCAACTGCACACTCATACACTATCTTGTCATTGTGGTATTGGGTGTTCTTATGTGGAGTTGGAGAGGAAGAGACAAGCCAGGTAGTACAGATGGCTGCCTGAATAGATGTAAGAAACAGAACTGTTCCTCTCTGTTGCATAGCACCAAACCACTTCAGACTGGCTCCCCCTCCTGGCTTGGAGGCTTTGAACACAGCCAGAACAACCATGGTTTTTACTAAGATGCATGAGACACACAGCACAAAGCTGATGCCAAATGCTGCGTGTCTGAGTTGGCATGTCCACAGCCTGGGTCGTCCAATAAACAGCAACGAACAAAGGAAACATAACTTAAGTGACACTAATAGCTGGAAACTAAGTTCTGAATTGCTGGCACGTACTATAGGTGTTCTGCGATGGCAGATAAAGATCCCCAGAACAACAGCACATATAAATGTTCCCAGTAAGGAGATTGCTGTCAAACAAATACCCAAAGGGTCATGATAGGAGAGAAACTCTGTTTTCCTAAGAACACAGTGGTCACGCTGTGGGTTTGACCAAAAATCCTCTGGACAACTGGTACACTCCAAGGAGTCTGACAAAGAAGGGTTGATGTTGAAATGCATGCTATATTTCACAGAAATTAAATCAAATATATGATACAGAAAGACAAAGACCTACTGCTCTTGTTAGTGATCTTTCCCTCAGAACAAGGGATGCAGTCAAAACAGCATTCGGGCTCTCCCTTCCTTCTCACCATGTGGGTACCAGGAGGACAACTCTCACTGCATACTGATCGAGGTGGCTATTGGACATGAAAAATAAACATTTATTGCCTGCTACAATTCTATATACTGTAAATGTCATAAAAGGTATTTGTCAAATAAAAACACATCTAACCTGTTTGGATTCAAAGTTCCAGAAGATTTTGCCTTCATCAAGTGTGAGTTCTTCACCTTTTAAAGTTGACCTTTTAACCTCACCCACTTTCTGAATTTTAATGTTTCCATCAGGGAGCCACAAGGCGTTAATAACATCATAAATTGGTACTATATCACCATTCTCGTCAAATGACACTTGATCGCCAAATGGAGTGGTGAAGTTCACTCTTTCCATGTAATAAACAAGCTGTTTAAAAGGAATGTATAATAAGTAAATTACTTTCTGCTCCGAAACTAATTATAGAACGAATGATTTATTCATAGATGGAGTATAAAATGATATCACATCTGCCATGGCTCCAGTAACTTTACAGTGCAAACAGTTGCAATTTTTCAGTTCAGTAATCAAATATAATATTATATCTATGCTACCTACATATATAAAGTCATTTTTATCTAAGTCTCAATCAACCAAGGCACATTACTAATAATCCTGTACAGAAGTTAATGACCTCCATGACTTAAATAACTTAACTACTTTTGCTCACAAGTATGGCAAATCCCTTTTCAGAAAGTCTGAAAGCATGCAAAAACAATGTGTTCAAAGGTGGAGTGTACAATGACAACACACCTGCCAAGGCTCCAGTGACTGCAAAGAGGCACAGCTGTTCCCACTGAAAGGTCCTCTTCCTGGCTTGCACCGCAGCATGTCATCAAGGGAATATGCCAGTGCATAAACAGCTTTGTACACATTATACTCAGTTCGTAGGTTGGAAATGTCCAAGTACTCATTGTCCACATTTCCTAGATCTTCCTGTCCAGTGCATAGTGCACCTCCACCTTCCAGCCAGCCTGCTGGAGCTGGAGCAAATCTGCACTGAAATGTAAATTCCCAAAACTGATTCACCTGAAATATTTTGAAAAATGTTTATTACACATTATGAAAATATATAATTGTTGTGACACACACACACACAGTAAAAATGTTCAAGTCTCACCAAGCTATTTCCGTAGCTACTGTTGTGATGTAGATCAGGATGTATTTGCAACAGAAAATCCCTGAGCCCTGGTATCTCTCCTTGACGAATGGTGATACCAAGTATACCACCCAGGTATGGCATAAAGTGAGGTGTTTGGAGCACAACAGATTCTATCAAGGACACGGTGGCTATCCACTGTAGACCTGTCACATTTTGCCTTACTACCTGTGAATTAAATTAGACCAAGTCTATGAAGTAATACTGAGCCTCCAACTTCTTTACTGAAACAGTTTTTGATCTTTAAAATGAATTCTGAATTATTACATTTTTGTACTCATTTCTTTACTGACAATGATACGTAATACGTGTTTTACACAATATAATTATGAAGACCTCTGTAACTACTAATCATTAAAGTGTTTTAAAGTGAAACCTCATCTATAAGGTGTATCATGCGACCAGCATGTTCAAAGATAATGACAACTTGAGCTGTAGAGGTTTTCATCACATCAACAATCCTCCGGAATTCATCTGTGTCTTTGTCCCAGGGTAAAAGCTCAGTGTAGGCCAGGCAACCTTCACCAGACACACTCAGCTCAGACTGAAAGTATCTGGCTGCATGAAGCCCATGATCATCATCAGTGACAAGCAGACCTGCCCAAGTCCAGCCAAAATGCTTTAGAATCTGAATCATTGCACGTACCTAAGTGAATACAGATGAAAGTGTAAGTGCACTGAAAAGAAAAGAAAAACTTTAAATATAATTGCAATTTAGCTTTATTCTTTGACACAATACAGAAACGAAATAGAGCATAATTCTCAAAACTAAGTATATTATTATTTCTAATATTTTCATATCTTTCTTTGTTCTTCTTTTACACAGATATTGAAACAGACTTTTGCGTTTCCATTTTAATTTTGATGACAAATTTTTACCTGGAAAGCATCACTTGGGATTGTTCTAAAGAAGGATGGATACTTTTGACGGTCACTCAGGCAGGAACACGTGGCATAATAACTCACCTGTGAAAGACACAGACTGTATATTCGGGAGCTATCCATGTAGAGATATCTTTACTTTGTCATCATGACTGCATTATTAGTATTATTTTTTTTTTTCATAAAATGGTTTTACATTTTCAATTAAATCAACGTAATCCAAGAAAACTGTTACATGGTCAAGCAGAAAACTTACCATAGGTACTCTGTACAAGCCTAAGACGTTGGAGATGGCAATAGAATTTGTAGAGGTCGAATCACCCACAATCCCTATGACTGGAGGATTTCCAACACATGTATCATGTACTACAATTTGATCCTCTTGACCACTGGCTAATGACAATGCTCCACGGAATCCAATTCCAAGTTCAAGGCAGTTATCATAAAGAGTGTATCCCAGAGTCACATTTGGTAGCAGGTTTGAGTTTCTGTTGATCTCATCAATAGCAAACGCCATGGTTAGTGCGGACTTAAATCCTAGGACATACACACTAAGACAAGAAAATTTTAATTACTAATATGTATAATACAACACAGGTTTTAAATTACAAGGAAACAAGTGCCTTTTGAAAAAGTTGCAAAAGTAGAAATATTATAAACAATTAAGGATACTGAATAACAAAGACATATATTAAGAAAAAAATGAAAAAGAAGACGCATTGTGTAGTTATTTCAGATACAAAATACATATTTATACTGGCACTAAGTTTGACAGTTTTCTTATTGTATTTTTTTCATTCTGTTTCCCTTTCATAGTTACCCATGGCAAGTAGGCTGTTGTGGCTGCAAGGTAAAAGACAGATCAGGAACACTTGAAAAGAAATGGACTTGAAACAGTCCACCCAGAATCACATCTCCAGTTTTGTGCATCTCATTTAGATGAAACTGTCCCTGCAGCTGACAGGAGAAAGAAACCTGAAGAGTGGATAGAGTCGAAAAAACACAGGAACACAGCAAAACAACCACGACTAAATTGTTTTGCAAAGATGAGCACATGGCAGCTTTCTGAATTGTTGAGATCAGTCATTAGGTTTTATTCTTTGCCATTCCCTTTTATTGACTTACTGTGTTGTTTAATCTTGCACACCACCCATCAGGGAAGAAGGCGGAGTATACTTTTCATTTGAGATTGCTTTGTATCCAGGCAAACTCAGGGAACACTGTGAGTAAATTAGTCATCAGTAATAACTCACTGAAGAATTATCAGAGTAACAGGTGTTTCTGTGTGCATATCAAGTGACACAAAAGAAGAATAGCAAAAATAACATAACATTATTCATGTACAGCAAAGTTAACGTGGAATGTACAACAGAATCATATTAAAAACTCCAGTCCATATTTGATTTAAAAGAGAGGAACAACAACTTACTTATTTGATCACTACCCAGAGTTCATGGCCACAGTTGAATAGTTGTAATCTAAATCTAAGTTGTAATCTAAATTGACCTGTAAATTAAAAATTTAGCTCAGACTGTACAGTGCCTGTATCATTGCACGTTTCCCAAATCCATCAGTTTCCCCAAACTCGTGAACAAGATCCTAAGACATTTAAATTCCTTCAATTGGGGTAGTAATTTGTCCCAGATGGAGTTTGCATTCCACCTTTTCCGGCTGAGAACTATGGTCTCTGACTTGGGGTTGCTGATTTTTACACTTGGCCGCAAACCACTCCAATGCAAGTTGGAAGTCACCACTTGATTTAGCAAACAGTAACACATCATCTGCAAAAAGTAAAGATGAAATCTTGAGGCCATCATAGTGGAGAACATCCACCAGCCTGGACAGACCAAGATATTCTGTCCACACTTGTCCACTTTCTCAAACATCCTTGAGAGGATAAAGAGCTTGTCCAGTTTCACAGCCTGGATGAAAACCTCATTGTTCCTCCTGAATCAGAGGTTCAACTAAGAGATAAATCCTGCAGTGTCCTTCACAGTGTCATGATCCCCCAGCTCAGCTCCATTCAAATGTGAAGAAAAAGGCCTGAAATCCAGCCTTTGTGGTAATGTAAGATAGTCCTGTCACAGAGTTTAATGCATGTGCTTTTGGTGATAGTTATTCCTTCTTTAATCAAATAAGGGATCTAATCAAAATATAATCAAAAAGAAATCAACACTCTATCCAGCTGTTTTTGTCTGAGTGTCAGGCTCGAGCACCATTCGGAGAGGCTATGGAAAAAGACTTTCGGACTGCCTCAAAGAGATTCTAGCAAACCGTCAGGAGACTCAGGATACACATACAAGGTCCTAAATTATCAGTCCCCATTTTATCTTAATGACCTTATAGTACCAAATCACTCCATTAGGGCAATATGTCTGTGAAGGTTCTCAGTCATCCAGGTCATCGTATTCAAAGGAGCTTGCAAAGAAAAGCGTCTGGACTTCTTTAAGTTACTTGAAGACGTTTCACCTCTCATCCGAGAGGCTTCTTCAGTTCTAAGGTCAAATGGTGGGGAGTCCCAGATATAACCCTAGTTTGAGTGTCCCCCCACAGAGGGACAAAAGGACCCCCTGATGATCCTCTAATCGCCTGAGCCAAGGTGTGGAACTGGGTGTGGGTCCCAATCAGCCAGAGTTTCGGGTGAGTTCATTGTGAAACCTGGCCCCACCTTATCATGCGAATTCCTGAGGTCAGATGGCCCAGGGTGTGAGTGGGCGTTAAGGCGTCTGGGAAGGGATCTCAAAACTGGATTATAGATGGCAGAGAGTTGGTGTCGTAAACCACCGCCTCTGTTCAAAGATGGTCGCTCACAGTGGACATAGATGGCTTCTTTCACTCCTCTTTCAAACCATCTGTCCTCTCTGTCCAAAATGTGAACATTGGCATCCTCGAAAGAGTGTCCTTTATCCTTAAGATGCAGATGGACCGCTGAGTCTTGTCCTGTGGAGGTCGCTCTTCTGTGTTGTGCCATGCGCTTGTGAAGTGGCTGTTTGGTCTCTCCAATGTAGAGGTCTGGGCATTCCTCGCTGCACTGTACGGCATACACCACATTGTTAAGTCTGTGTTTTGGCGTTTTGTCTTTCGGGTGAACCAGTTTTTGTCTGAGTGTGTTGCTGGGTCTGAAGTATACCGGGATGTCATGCGTGGAGAAAACCCTCCTGAGTTTCTCTGATACACCGGCTACATAGGGGATGACAATGTTGTTGCGCCTGTCCTTCTTATCCTCCCTCGCTGGTGTCTGATCATCTTTTCTGTGCCTCTTTGCTGACTTTAAAAACGCCCATTTCGGATAGCCGCACGTTTTGAGTGCTTCCTTTACATGTGTGTGTTCCTTCTTTTTCCCTTCAGGCTTAGAGGGAACATGTTCTGCCCGGTGGTGTAGGGTCCTAATTACTCCAAGTTTGTGTTCCAGAGGGTGATGGGAGTCAAACAGGAGGTACTGGTCCGTGTGTGTGGGCTTCCGGTAAACTTCGATGTTGAGGTTGCCATTCTCTTCAATGTGCACAGCGCAGTCCAGGAAAGGCAAACAGTCATCCTTCGTGTCTTCCCTGGTGAACTTGATGTTTTTATCCACAGCGTTGATGTGCGCAGTGAAGGATTCCACTTCTTGTGTCTTGATTTTGACCCAGGTGTCGTCTACATATCTGTACCAGTGGCTGGGTACTCTTCCTTTGAAAGAGCCAAGAGCCTTCCTTTCCACTTCCTCCATGTAAAGGTTGGCTACAATAGGTGACACGGGGAGCCCATGGCACAGCCATGTTTTTGTCTGTAATAGCCTTCGTTGTATTTGAAATATGTGGTGGTGAGGCAGAGGTCTAACAGTGTGCAAATCTGATCGGGTGTGAAGTTGGTCCTGTCCTCCAAGGAGTTGTCTTCTTGTAGTCGTTTTCTGACAGTCTCCACTGCCTCCGTGGTGGGTATGCACGTGAAGAGAGAGACTACATCAAAGGACACTATGGTTTCATCTGGATCCAGGGTAAGTTTCTGGACCTTGTCAGTGAAGTCGGTGGAGTTCTTGATGTGGTGTGGGGTGTTCCCCACGAGAGGAGCAAGGATGGTAGCAAGGTGTTTTGCAATGTTATAAGTGGCTGAGTTTATGCTACTGACTATGGGTCTGAGTGGCTTTTCAGACAGGAATCTCACTGAACAGCGAGGGAGGATAAGAGGGAGGATAAGAAGGACAGGCGCAACAACATTGTCATCCCCTATGTAGCCGGTGTATCAGAGAAACTCAGGAGGGTTTTCTCCAAGCATGACATCCCGGTATACTTCAGACCCAGCAACACACTCAGACAAAAACTGGTTCACCCGAAAGACAAAACGCCAAAACACAGACTTAACAATGTGGTGTATGCCGTACAGTGCAGCGAGGAATGCCCAGACCTCTACATTGGAGAGACCAAACAGCCACTTCACAAGCGCATGGCACAACACAGAAGAGCGACCTCCACAGGACAAGACTCAGCGGTCCATCTGCATCTTAAGGATAAAGGACACTCTTTCGAGGATGCCAATGTTCACATTTTGGACAGAGAGGACAGATGGTTTGAAAGAGGAGTGAAAGAAGCCATCTATGTCCACTGTGAGCGACCATCTTTGAACAGAGGCGGTGGTTTACGACACCAACTCTCTGCCATCTATAATCCAGTTTTGAGATCCCTTCCCAGATGCCTTAATGCCCACTCACACCCTGGGCCATCGGACCTCAGGAATTCGCATGATAAGGTGGGGCCAGGTTTCACAATGAACTCACCCGAAACTCTGGCTGATTGGGACCCACACCCAGTTCCACACCTTGGCTCAGGCGATTAGAGGATCATCAGGGGGTCCTTTTGTCCCTCTGTGGGGGGACACTCCCACTAGGGTTATATCTGGGACTCCCCACCATTTGACCTTAGAACTGAAGAAGCCTCTCGGATGAGAGGTGAAACGTCTTCAAGTAACTTAAAGAAGTCCAGACGCTTTTCTTTGCAAGCTCCTTTGACTACGATGACCTGGATGACTGAGAACCTTCATAGACATATTGCCGTACATTTTGGGAGGAACACCCTTCAACTGGTGCGGGAGTATGAAAGGGAATCAAGGAAACTAGCGGATTATAGGAACCATCTCCGTTTCAACCTAAGATGCAGACAAACCAGAGTTGTTCCCAAGAGCCTGCGCCTTGGATCCACTGTCAGGGGATACAGAGCAGACTTGATTCTACAGAGAGCGCAAAATCACCTTTTAAGTGAAAGGATAAGACAGGTCCATTTCACTATAGATGCCCTCCAGATCAAGATCAGCCAGACTCTGCAGGAACTGGAAACACTTCTACCCTCTCCAATCTTAGAAGAGGTTTACAAGTTTGTGGACAAGGCTCAGCGGGCCCAACACTCGAAAGGAAAAGAAAGACAACGCAGGAAATTTCACACCTTGCTTTCAAAAACACACACTCCTCATTCTGAATCTGAACCTACACAACCCATAGAAGAAATAACACCTGAAGACAGTCAGGAGAAATGGGTTAAGAACTTTTCAGACAGGAATCTCACTGAACCTGAAAAGAGAGTATTAGCCAAAGGTCTCAATTTTGCCATTTCTCCACAACAGCTGCCTATAGTGGACCTCATCACAGCCACAGAATCTGCCATTCGGATTAATAAATTATCACAGACAGAAGCAGAGCAAATCAGGATGAAAGTCTCAGCAACCCTCTCCAGTGCCAAAGTCCCTCCGTCCAACCTCACAATACAGGAAAAGAAGGCCGTCGCTTCCCTGAGCAAAGACCACAACATCACTGTTTTACCAGCGGATAAGGGAAGATGCACCGTGGTCCTAAACACTACAGATTACCATACAAAGATCACTACTCTCCTCAGTGACAACAATACCTACGAAGCCTTAAAGCGAGACCCCACAAGCAGCTACAAAAAGAAAGTTATAGCTTGCCTTCAAGACTTGGAAAAGGACAAAATCATTGACCGCCTTACTTATCACCGCCTTTACCCAGGGGATGCCATACCCTGCATTTACGGACTTCCAAAAATCCACAAGGAAGCTGTCCCACTCAGACCCATAGTCAGTAGCATAAACTCAGCCACTTATAACATTGCAAAACACCTTGCTACCATCCTTGCTCCTCTCGTGGGGAACACCCCACACCACATCAAGAACTCCACCGACTTCACTGACAAGGTCCAGAAACTTACCCTGGATCCAGATGAAACCATAGTGTCCTTTGATGTAGTCTCTCTCTTCACGTGCATACCCACCACGGAGGCAGTGGAGACTGTCAGAAAACGACTACAAGAAGACAACTCCTTGGAGGACAGGACCAACTTCACACCCGATCAGATTTGCACACTGTTAGACCTCTGCCTCACCACCACATATTTCAAATACAACGAAGGCTATTACAGACAAAAACATGGCTGTGCCATGGGCTCCCCCGTGTCACCTTTTGTAGCCAACCTTTACATGGAGGAAGTGGAAAGGAAGGCTCTTGGCTCTTTCAAAGGAAGAGTACCCAGCCACTGGTACAGATATGTAGACGACACCTGGGTCAAAATCAAGACACAAGAAGTGGAATCCTTCACTGCGCACATCAACGCTGTGGATAAAAACATCAAGTTCACCAGGGAAGACACGAAGGATGACTGTTTGCCTTTCCTGGACTGCGCTGTGCACATTGAAGAGAATGGCAACCTCAACATCGAAGTTTACCGGAAGCCCACACACACGGACCAGTACCTCCTGTTTGACTCCCATCACCCTCTGGAACACAAACTTGGAGTAATTAGGACCCTACACCACCGGGCAGAACATGTTCCCTCTAAGCCTGAAGGGAAAAAGAAGGAACACACACATGTAAAGGAAGCACTCAAAACGTGCGGCTATCCGAAATGGGCGTTTTTAAAGTCAGCAAAGAGGCACAGAAAAGAAGATCAGACACCAGCGAGGGAGGATAAGAAGGACAGGCGCAACAACATTGTCATCCCCTATGTAGCCGGTGTATCAGAGAAACTCAGGAGGGTTTTCTCCAAGCATGACATCCCGGTATACTTCAGACCCAGCAACACACTCAGACAAAAACTGGTTCACCCGAAAGACAAAACGCCAAAACACAGACTTAACAATGTGGTGTATGCCGTACAGTGCAGCGAGGAATGCCCAGACCTCTACATTGGAGAGACCAAACAGCCACTTCACAAGCGCATGGCACAACACAGAAGAGCGACCTCCACAGGACAAGACTCAGCGGTCCATCTGCATCTTAAGGATAAAGGACACTCTTTCGAGGATGCCAATGTTCACATTTTGGACAGAGAGGACAGATGGTTTGAAAGAGGAGTGAAAGAAGCCATCTATGTCCACTGTGAGCGACCATCTTTGAACAGAGGCGGTGGTTTACGACACCAACTCTCTGCCATCTATAATCCAGTTTTGAGATCCCTTCCCAGACGCCTTAACGCCCACTCACACCCTGGGCCATCTGACCTCAGGAATTCGCATGATAAGGTGGGGCCAGGTTTCACAATGAACTCACCCGAAACTCTGGCTGATTGGGACCCACACCCAGTTCCACACCTTGGCTCAGGCGATTAGAGGATCATCAGGGGGTCCTTTTGTCCCTCTGTGGGGGGACACTCCCACTAGGGTTATATCTGGGACTCCCCACCATTTGACCTTAGAACTGAAGAAGCCTCTCGGATGAGAGGTGAAACGTCTTCAAGTAACTTAAAGAAGTCCAGACGCTTTTCTTTGCAAGCTCCTTTGAATACGATGACCTGGATGACTGAGAACCTTCACAGACATATTGCCCTAATGGAGTGATTTGGTACTATAAGGTCATTAAGATAAAATGGGGACTGATAATTTAGGACCTTGTATGTGTATCCTGAGTCTCCTGACGGTTTGCTAGAATCTCTTTGAGGCAGTCCGAAAGTCTTTTTCCATAGCCTCTCCGAATGGTGCTCGAGCCTGACACTCAGACAAAAACAGCTGGATAGAGTGTTGATTTCTTTTTGATTATATTTTGATTAGAACCCTTATTTGATTAAAGAAGGAATAACTATCACCAAAAGCACATGCATTAAACTCTGTGACAGGACTATCTTACATTACCACAAAGGCTGGATTTCAGGCCTTTTTCTTCACATTTGAATGGAGCTGAGCTGAGGGATCATGACACTGTGAAGGACACTGCAGGATTTATCTCTTAGTTGAACCTCTGATTCAGGAGGAACAATGAGGTTTTCATCCAGGCTGTGAAACTGGACAAGCTCTTTATCCTCTCAAGGATGTTTGAGAAAGTGGACAAGTGTGGACAGAATATCTTGGTCTGTCCAGGCTGGTGGATGTTCTCCACTATGATGGCCTCAAGATTTCATCTTTACTTTTTGCAGATGATGTGTTACTGTTTGCTAAATCAAGTGGTGACTTCCAACTTGCATTGGAGTGGTTTGCGGCCAAGTGTAAAAATCAGCACCCCCAAGTCAGAGACCATAGTTCTCAGCCGGAAAAGGTGGAATGCAAACTCCATCTGGGACAAATTACTACCCCAATTGAAGGAATTTAAATGTCTTAGGATCTTGTTCACGAGTTTGGGGAAACTGATGGATTTGGGAAACGTGCAATGATACAGGCACTGTACAGTCTGAGCTAAATTTTTAATTTACAGGTCAATTTAGATTACAACTTAGATTTAGATTACAACTATTCAACTGTGGCCATGAACTCTGGGTAGTGATCAAATAAGTAAGTTGTTGTTCCTCTCTTTTAAATCAAATATGGACTGGAGTTTTTAATATGATTCTGTTGTACATTCCACGTTAACTTTGCTGTACATGAATAATGTTATGTTATTTTTGCTATTCTTCTTTTGTGTCACTTGATATGCACACAGAAACACCTGTTACTCTGATAATTCTTCAGTGAGTTATTACTGATGACTAATTTACTCACAGTGTTCCCTGAGTTTGCCTGGATACAAAGCAATCTCAAATGAAAAGTATACTCCGCCTTCTTCCCTGATGGGTGGTGTGCAAGATTAAACAACACAGTAAGTCAATAAAAGGGAATGGCAAAGAATAAAACCTAATGACTGATCTCAACAATTCAGAAAGCTGCCATGTGCTCATCTTTGCGAAACAATTTAGTCGTGGTTGTTTTGCTGTGTTCCTGTGTTTTTTCGACTCTATCCACTCTTCAGGTTTCTTTCTCCTGTCAGCTGCAGGGACAGTTTCATCTAAATGAGATGCACAAAACTGGAGATGTGATTCTGGGTGGACTGTTTCAAGTCCATTTCTTTTCAAGTGTTCCTGATCTGTCTTTTACCTCGCAGCCACAACAGCCTACTTGCCATGGGTAACTATGAAAGGGAAACAGAATGAAAAAAATACAATAAGAAAACTGTCAAACTTAGTGCCAGTATAAATATGTATTTTGTATCTGAAATAACTACACAATTTGTCTTCTTTTTCATTTTTTTCTTAATATATGTCTTTGTTATTCAGTATCCTTAATTGTTTATAATATTTCTACTTTTGCAACTTTTTCAAAAGGCACTTGTTTCCTTGTAATTTAAAACCTGTGTTGTATTATACATATTAGTAATTAAAATTTTCTTGTCTTAGTGTGTATGTCCTAGGATTTAAGTCCGCACTAACCATGGCGTTTGCTATTGATGAGATCAACAGAAACACAAACCTGCTACCAAATGTGACTCTGGGATACACTCTTTATGATAACTGCCTTGAACTTGGAATTGGATTCCGTGGAGCATTGTCATTAGCCAGTGGTCAAGAGGATCAAATTGTAGTACATGATACATGTGTTGGAAATCCTCCAGTCATAGGGATTGTGGGTGATTCGACCTCTACAAATTCTATTGCCATCTCCAACGTCTTAGGCTTGTACAGAGTACCTATGGTAAGTTTTCTGCTTGACCATGTAACAGTTTTCTTGGATTACGTTGATTTAATTGAAAATGTAAAACCATTTTATGAAAAAAAAAAATACTAATAATGCAGTCATGATGACAAAGTAAAGATATCTCTACATGGATAGCTCCCGAATATATAGTCTGTGTCTTTCACAGGTGAGTTATTATGCCACGTGTTCCTGCCTGAGTGACCGTCAAAAGTATCCATCCTTCTTTAGAACAATCCCAAGTGATGCTTTCCAGGTAAAAATTTGTCATCAAAATTAAAATGGAAACGCAAAAGTCTGTTTCAATATCTGTGTAAAAGAAGAACAAAGAAAGATATGAAAATATTAGAAATAATAATATACTTAGTTTTGAGAATTATGCTCTATTTCGTTTCTGTATTGTGTCAAAAAATAAAGCTAAATTGCAATTATATTTAAAGTTTTTCTTTTCTTTTCAGTGCACTTACACTTTAATCTGTATTCACTTAGGTACGTGCAATGATTCAGATTCTAAAGCATTTTGGCTGGACTTGGGCAGGTCTGCTTGTCACTGATGATGATCATGGGCTTCATGCAGCCAGATACTTTCAGTCTGAGCTGAGTGTGTCTGGTGAAGGTTGCCTGGCCTACACTGAGCTTTTACCCTGGGACAAAGACACAGATGAATTCCGGAGGATTGTTGATGTGATGAAAACCTCTACAGCTCGAGTTGTCATTATCTTTGAACATCCTGGACGCATGATACACCTTATAGATGAGGTTTCACTTTAAAACACTTTAATGATTAGTAGTTACAGAGGTCTTCATAATTATATTGTGTAAAACACGTATTACGTATCATTGTCAGTACAGAAATGAGTACAAAAATGTAATAATTCAGAATTCATTTTAAAGATCAAAAACTGTTTCAGTAAAGAAGTTGGAGGTTCAGTATTACTTCATAGACTTGGTCTAATTTAATTCACAGGTAGTAAGGCAAAATGTGACAGGTCTACAGTGGATAGCCACCGTGTCCTTGATAGAATCTGTTGTGCTCCAAACACCTCACTTTATGCCATACCTGGGTGGTATACTTGGTATCACCATTCGTCAAGGAGAGATACCAGGGCTCAGGGATTTTCTGTTGCAAATACATCCTGATCTACATCACAACAGTAGCTACGGAAATAGCTTGGTGAGACTTGAACATTTGTACTGTGTGTGTGTGTGTCACAACAATTATATATTTTCATAATGTGTAATAAACATTTTTCAAAATATTTCAGGTGAATCAGTTTTGGGAATTTACATTTCAGTGCAGATTTGCTCCAGCTCCAGCAGGCTGGCTGGAAGGTGGAGGTGCACTATGCACTGGACAGGAAGATCTAGGAAATGTGGACAATGAGTACTTGGACATTTCCAACCTACGAACTGAGTATAATGTGTACAAAGCTGTTTATGCACTGGCATATTCCCTTGATGACATGCTGCGGTGCAAGCCAGGAAGAGGACCTTTCAGTGGGAACAGCTGTGCCTCTTTGCAGTCACTGGAGCCTTGGCAGGTGTGTTGTCATTGTACACTCCACCTTTGAACACATTGTTTTTGCATGCTTTCAGACTTTCTGAAAAGGGATTTGCCATACTTGTGAGCAAAAGTAGTTAAGTTATTTAAGTCATGGAGGTCATTAACTTCTGTACAGGATTATTAGTAATGTGCCTTGGTTGATTGAGACTTAGATAAAAATGACTTTATATATGTAGGTAGCATAGATATAATATTATATTTGATTACTGAACTGAAAAATTGCAACTGTTTGCACTGTAAAGTTACTGGAGCCATGGCAGATGTGATATCATTTTATACTCCATCTATGAATAAATCATTCGTTCTATAATTAGTTTCGGAGCAGAAAGTAATTTACTTATTATACATTCCTTTTAAACAGCTTGTTTATTACATGGAAAGAGTGAACTTCACCACTCCATTTGGCGATCGAGTGTCATTTGACGAGAATGGTGATATAGTACCAATTTATGATGTTATTAACGCCTTGTGGCTCCCTGATGGAAACATTAAAATTCAGAAAGTGGGTGAGGTTAAAAGGTCAACTTTAAAAGGTGAAGAACTCACACTTGATGAAGGCAAAATCTTCTGGAACTTTGAATCCAAACAGGTTAGATGTGTTTTTATTTGACAAATACCTTTTATGACATTTACAGTATATAGAATTGTAGCAGGCAATAAATGTTTATTTTTCATGTCCAATAGCCACCTCGATCAGTATGCAGTGAGAGTTGTCCTCCTGGTACCCACATGGTGAGAAGGAAGGGAGAGCCCGAATGCTGTTTTGACTGCATCCCTTGTTCTGAGGGAAAGATCACTAACAAGAGCAGTAGGTCTTTGTCTTTCTGTATCATATATTTGATTTAATTTCTGTGAAATATAGCATGCATTTCAACATCAACCCTTCTTTGTCAGACTCCTTGGAGTGTACCAGTTGTCCAGAGGATTTTTGGTCAAACCCACAGCGTGACCACTGTGTTCTTAGGAAAACAGAGTTTCTCTCCTATCATGACCCTTTGGGTATTTGTTTGACAGCAATCTCCTTACTGGGAACATTTATATGTGCTGTTGTTCTGGGGATCTTTATCTGCCATCGCAGAACACCTATAGTACGTGCCAGCAATTCAGAACTTAGTTTCCAGCTATTAGTGTCACTTAAGTTATGTTTCCTTTGTTCGTTGCTGTTTATTGGACGACCCAGGCTGTGGACATGCCAACTCAGACACGCAGCATTTGGCATCAGCTTTGTGCTGTGTGTCTCATGCATCTTAGTAAAAACCATGGTTGTTCTGGCTGTGTTCAAAGCCTCCAAGCCAGGAGGGGGAGCCAGTCTGAAGTGGTTTGGTGCTATGCAGCAGAGAGGAACAGTTCTGTTTCTTACATCTATTCAGGCAGCCATCTGTACTACCTGGCTTGTCTCTTCCTCTCCAACTCCACATAAGAACACCCAATACCACAATGACAAGATAGTGTATGAGTGTGCAGTTGGGTCCACTGTTGGTTTTGCAGTGTTATTGGGCTATATTGGTGTGCTGGCTGTCCTCAGTTTTCTAATTGCTTTCCTGGTGAGGAATCTCCCTGATAGTTTTAATGAGGCCAAGCTCATCACATTCAGCATGCTGATCTTCTGTGCTGTGTGGGTGGCCTTTGTTCCTGCTTATATCAGCTCACCAGGAAATCTTGCAGATGCAGTAGAGGTATTTGCCATTCTTGCTTCAAGTTTTGGACTCTTAATCACACTGTTTGGCCCCAAATGTTACATAATCCTGTTGAGACCGGAGATGAACACAAAGAAAGCTGTTATGGGCCGTGGAATTGTGTCATAAAACTTTCAGTTCAAGTCAAAAAAAAAAATTTTCCGCACTCTATTGACCAAAAATTAAATAAACAATTAAAATGAACAAATGTTAAATATTAAAGACAGTTATTTAGTCGTTTTTGTTGTTGTTCTTTTAAATTGCAGTTTACATACAAAAAAACAGACTTTTCAAAGAGAAGCATTGACTTTGTTACACTCCACTGTAAAATTTAAATTAAATGTAATTGAAACTCTTTTAATAAACTACGCTTTCAACTTGAATTCATTTAGCAGTTCTAATCTATATTTTTGTATATTTGGTCTGTCTTGAACTGATCGTGATCAAAACCATGCTGATCATTTCAAGAAAACAACTAATACAGGTCTCAACTTTCAACTCTCAACTTTCTTCAGTGCAGTTTGTTTCCATTTCAAAATGTGCTACAATCAAAACATAACTATAGTGACAATTCCAGGCTCCCCGACATACAAGGTTCTCCAACAGTTTCCTAGAAGGTCTCTCCAAACAGACTGTAAGAAGCGTGTCATCCAGAGAGTTTATCTCCCATTGAGAACTGGGAGTAGTGCAAGATGGCGGCGCGCACAGATGCAGCGGCTCTATGCTCTCCACTTAGGTGCTTTTCTTTTTCTTTTCTCCACATTTCTTTTTCTTTTGTTTTTCTTACTGTAAAGCCAAATTTACCTACAGCCATCTGGAATTATGCAACATTCGATGCAACAGCCAGATCCCCATTACCAGTGATTATCAGAGGATGCACAGCATACTCCTGGAGATAGTGAGAAAATTCGGCGCTCTGTGGATTCTTATTGCCAAGAAATAAGAATCCACAGAAATGCAGGTGGCGGAAGGAACGCAAACAAAAGCAGGAGTGCCGTTCGGGCCTGCTAGCTACGATAAAGAAGCAGCCTTTCAAACTACAGCTCCCAAGCATCTTCCTGACCAACGCACGGTTGGTCATCAAAAAAATAGACGAACTGAACCTACTTCTCACTGCACAGCAACTTGTACGCAACTGTTGTGTCCTGGTTGTCACAGATACATGGCTACAATAGGGAATTCCCGACGCCTCGATGCAGCTATCAGGTCACACAATGCACCGCAGTGACAGAAAGACTACAGCGGGGAAAAGCAGAGGAGGAGGATTGTGCATTTACACACATAACAACTGGTGCACAAACACTAAGATCATCACCACAGTCTGCTCCCCAGGCATAGAGGCAATGTCTGTCATGTGCAGACCCTTCTACTTGCCCAGAGAACTGCCTGCAGTCCTAATAACAGCAGCCTACTTACCACCAGACGCTAATGCTAGCTCAGCCCTTGCCTACCTGCACGACACAATCTCTAAAATTGATGTCTGGGGGCAAAAAGCCAGAACTAATCCAACACAAGTCCAGTTGAAGCACATAGTAAGCTGGGCAACAGCAGATGCTTTGTAAATATAATCAGGGAGTATTCTGAAAAAAATTGAATGCTCGAGCCTGACACTCAGACAAAAACAGCTGGATAGAGTGTTGATTTCTTCTCGATTATATTTTGATTAGATCCTTTATTTGATTAAAGAAGGAATAACTATCACCAAAAGCACATGCATTAAACTCTGTGACAGGACTATCTTACATTACCACAAAGGCTGGATTTTAGGCCTTTTTCTTCACATTTGAATGGAGCTGAGCTGAGGGATCACAACACTGTGAAGGACACTGCAGGGTTTATCTCTTAGTTGAACCTCTGATTCAGGAGGAACAATGAGGTTTTCATCCAGGCTGTGAAACTGGACAAGCTCTTTATCCTCTCAAGGATGTTTGAGAAAGTGAGGGTCTTGTTCACGAGTTTGGGGAAAGTGGAGCATGAGATTCACTGATGGATTTGGGAAACATGTGCAATGATACAGGCACTGTACAATCTGAGCTAAGTTTTTAATTTACAGGTCAATTTAGATTACAACTTAGATTTGGATTACAACTATTCAACTGTGGCCACAAACTCTGGGTAGTGATCAAATAAGTAATTTGTTGTCCCTTCAACAGTTTGGTTCACAAGTTTGGGGAAAGTGGAGCCTGAGATTTATTCACAGATTTGGGGAAATTGAACAGACACTGTACCAGTCTGTTGCGGTAAAGAGAGAGCTGAGCAAGTTTTTAATTTACAGGTCATTTTACATTACATCCCTTACCTATGGCCATGAACTCTGGGTAGTGATCAAATAAGGGTTGTGGATATAAGCTGTGGAAATGAGTTTCCTTCAAAGGGTGCCTGGGTCTCCCTTAGAGATAGGGTAAATAGCTTGGTCATCGGGACTCAGGTGGTGGGGTTTCACTTCGAATACAGAAGATCTGCTTGTCCCGTGTTTTGCATTCATGCATTAGCCCTGAAAATTTTCACTGTCTAGTTTCTCATTTGGGCTGTTCTCTTTGGCTGTCCTTCAATTATACTCAGCACAATCTTCCCCATCCACTAAGTTTTCTAGTTTCCTTTTGCCCTTTGCAGCTTTATGTCCCGCCCATGCTCATGCGACTTTGTTTTTGTTCAAATCAAATCAAATCAATATTTATTTATATAGCACATATTAAAACAACAGTGTTGACCATAGTGCTTCACAGTCAGTAAAATCATGATACAATTAAAACAAACAATAAAAGAGGACAACAAACAATAGGTAACAACACAACAAGCTAGACCAGCCAACTAGACAGAATCAAAAGCCAAAGTAAAAAAATAAGTTTTAAGACGTGATTTAAAAGACTGGATAGACTCGGCAGTACGAATATGAACAGGGAGGTTATTCCAGAGCCTAGGTGCCACGGATGCAAAGGCCCGGTCACCTCTCGACTTCATTCAAGACCTAGGTTGTGTTAGGAGCCTGTGATTGGACGACCTAAGTGCTCTGTTGGGATTGTATAAGTGGAGTAGTTCAGAAAGATAGCTGGGCGCTAAATTATTCAGAATATTAAAAGTGAACAAAATAATTTTAAAATCTATGTGATATTTAACAGGGAGCCAATGTAATTTGGCTAAAATTGGAGTTATGTGTTCATGGATTCTCGTACCTGTTAAAAGACGCGCAGCTGCATTTTGAATTAACTGAAGCCGACAAAGAGAAGAGTGTCGGAGGCCCGAGTAGAGGGAGTTACAGTAGTCCAATCTGGATGTAATAAATGCGTGGATAAGCTTTTCAAGGTCCTTTAAAGGAAGGAACGGCTTTGCTTTGGAAATCTGATGCAAAAAAGCTGTTTTTTACCACAGTGGACACCTGTTTCTCAAGTTTAAAAGAGCCATCCAGGAACACTCCGAGGTTTCTTACAGTGGGCGAGAGATGGCTAGCGAGAGGGCCTAGGACATCAACTAACTGGTCTAGCGGAGTTATATTTTTTATCGTCCCCTCAAAAATTTTGTTTTTTCTTTCAACTCAAATATGGACTGAAGTTTTTAATATGATGTTGTTGAGACATTACACATGAACTTTGATGTACATGAATTATGATATGTTATTTTTGCTATTTGTCTTTTGTGTCACTTGATATGCACACGGAAACAACTACTGACTACTGAACAACTATACTGTGACAATTCTTCAGTGAGTTATTACTCATGACTAATTTAATCACAGTGTTCCCTGAGTTTGCCTGGATACAAAGCAATCTCAAATGAAAAGTTAACTCCTCCCTCTTCCCTAATGGGTGGTGTGCAAGATTAAACAACACAGTGTGTCAATAAAAGGAAAGGGCAAACAATAAAACTTAATGACTGATCTCAACATTTCAGAAAGCTGTCATGTGTTCATCTTTGCAAAACAATTTAGTCGTGGTTGTTTTGCTGTATTCCTGTGTTTCTTCTGCTCTACCCACTCCTCAGTTTTCTTTGTCCTGTCAGCTGCAGGGACAGTTTCATCTAAATGAGATGCACAAAACTGGAGATGTGGTTCTGGGTGGACTGTTTGAAGTCCATTTCTTTTCAAGTGTTCCTGATCTGTCTTTTACCTCGCAGCCACAACAGCCTACTTGCCATGGGTAACAAGGACAGGGAAACAGAATGAAAAAAACAGAAAAAGAAAACCATCAAACCTAATCCCAATATGAATATGTATTTTATATCTGAAATAACTAGACAAAACATCTTCTTTTTTAAAATGTATTTTCATTAATATATGTCTTTAATTGTTATTCACTTTCCTTGATTGTTTATAATATTATTCTTTTTGCAACATTTTCAGACTGTGCTCATTTTCCTATATTTTAAAAATTTGTATTGTATTATACTTTTTAGTAATCAACCTTTTCTTGTTTTAGTGTGTATGTCCTAGGATTTAAGCTCGCACAAACCATGGCCTTTGCTATTGATGAGATCAACAGAAACTCAAACCTGCTACCAAATGTGACTCTGGGATACACTCTTTATGATAACTGCTTTGAACTTGGAATTGGATTCCGTGGAGCATTGTCATTAGCCAGTGGTCAAGAGGATCAAATTGTAGTAGATGATACATGTGTTGGAAATCCTCCAGTCGTAGGGATTGTGGGTGATCCCTCCTCTACAATTTCTATTGCAATCTCCAACGTCTTAGGTTTGTACAGAGTACCTATGGTAAGTTTTCTGCTTGACTATGTAACAGTTTTCTTGGATTGCATTGATTTAATTGAAAATGTAAAACCATTTTATGAAATAAAAAAAAAAAAATAATGCAGTCATGATGACAAAGTTAAGATATCTCTACATGGATAGCTCTACAATGTACATATGCAGTCTATATCTTTCACAGGTGAGTTATTTTGCCACATGTTCCTGCCTGAATGACCGTCAAAAGTATCCATCCTTCTTTAGAACGATCCCAAGTGATACTTTCCAGGTGAAAATTTGTCATCAAAATTAAAATGGAAAAACAAAAATCTGTTTCAATATCTGTGTAAAAGAAGAACACAGACAGATATGAAAATATTAAAAATAATAATATAATTAGTTTTGAGAATTATGCTCTATTTCGTTTCTGTATTGTCTCAGAGAATAAAGCTAAATTGCAATTATATTTAAATGCTGTTCTGTGGACACTGACAGACAGATAATGCACAGAAATTTTGTTTTGTTTCTTTTTTTCAATGCACTTACACTTTAATCTGTATTCACTTAGGTACGTGCAATGAACCAGATTCTAAAGCATTTTGGCTGGACTTGGGCAGGTCTGCTGATCAGTAATAATGATTATGGACTTCATGCAGCCAGATCCTTTCAGTTTGAGCTGAGTGTGTCTGGTGAAGGTTGCCTGGCCTACACTGAGGTTTTACCCTGGGACAAAGACACAGATGAACTTCGGAGGATTGTTGATGTGATGAAAACCTCTACAGCTCGAGTTGTCATTGTCTTTGAAGATCCTAGTCGCATGATGCACCTTATGGATGAGGTTTCGCTTTAAAACACTTTAATAATTACTAGTTACAGAGGTCTTCATAATTATAGTTCATAATTGTGTAAAACACATATCATTGTCAGTACAGAAATGAATACAGAAAAATAATCATTCAGAATTAATTTTAAAGATCAAAAACTGTTTCAGTAAAGAAGTTGGAGGTTCAATATTACTTCATAGATTTGGTCTAATCTAATTCCCAGGTAGTAAGGCAAAATGTGACAGGCCTTCAGTGGATAGCCAGTGAAGCCTGGACAGAATCTGCTGTGCTCCAAACACCTCACTTTATGCCATACCTGGGTGGTACACTGGGTATCACCATTCATCGAGGAGAAATACCAGGGCTCAGGGAATTCCTGTTAAAAATACATCCTGATCTACATCACAACAGTAGCTACGGAATTAGCTTGGTGAGACTTGGACACTTTTACTATGTGTGTGTGTGTCACAACAATTATATATTTTCATAATGTGTAACAAACATTTTTCAAAATATTTCAGGTGAATCAGTTTTGGGAATTTACATTTCAGTGCAGATTTGCTCCAGCTCCAGCAGGCTGGCTGGAAGGTGGAGGTGCACTATGCACTGGACAGGAAGATCTAGGAAATGTGGACAATGAGTACTTGGACATTTCCAACCTGCGGCCTGAGTATAATGTGTACAAAGCTGTTTATGCACTGGCGTATTCCCTTGATGACATGCTGCGGTGCAAGCCAGGAAGAGGGCCTTTCAGTGGGAACAGCTGTGCCTCTTTGCAATCACTGGAGCCTTGGCAGGTGTGGTATCATTGTACACTCCACCTTTGGATAAATTGTTTTTGCATGTTTTCAGAACTTCATTAACTTCAGGTCATTAACTTTTATACAGGATTATTAGTAATGTGCCTTGGTTGATTGAGACTTAGATAAAAATGACTTTATATATGTAGGTACCATAGATATAATATTATATTACTGAACTGAAAAATTGCATCTGTTTGCACTGTAAAGTTACTGGAGCCATGGCAGATGTGATATCATTTTACACACCATCTATGAATAAATCATTCGTTCTATAATTAGTTTCGGAGCAAAAAGTAATTTACTTATTATACATTCCTTTTAAACAGCTTGTTTATTACATGGAAAGAGTGAACTTTACCACTCCATTTGGCGATCAAGTGTCATTTGATAAGAATGGTGATGTAGTACCAATTTATGATGTTATTAACACGTTGTGGCTCCCTGATGGAAGCACTAAAATTCAGAAAGTGGGTGAGGTTAAAAGGTCAGCTTTAAAAGGTGAAGAACTCACACTTGATGAAGGCAAAATCTTCTGGAACTTTGAATCCAACCAGGTTAGATATGTTTTTATTTGACAAATACCTTTTATGACATTTACAGTATATAGAATTGTAGCAGGTTATAAATATTTATTTTTTTATGTCCAATAGCCACCTCGATCAGTATGCAGTGAGAGTTGTCCTCCTGGTACCCACATGGTGAGAAGGAAGAGAGAGCCCAAATGCTGTTTTGACTGCATCCCTTGTTCTGAGGGAAAGATCACTAACAAGAGCAGTAGGTCTTTGTCTTTCTGTATGACACATTTGATTTAATTTCTGTGAAATATAAGATGCATTTAAACATCAACCCCTTTTTGTCAGACTCCTTGGAGTGCACCAGTTGTCCAGAGGATTTTTGGTCAAACCCACAGCGTGACCACTGTGTTCTTAGGAAAACAGAGTTTCTCTCCTATCATGACCCTTTGGGTATTTGTTTGACAGCAATCTCCTTACTGGGAACATTTATATGTGCTGTTGTTCTGGGGATCTTTATCTGCCATCGCAGAACACCTATAGTACGTGCCAGCAATTCAGAACTTAGTTTCCAGCTATTAGTGTCACTTAAGTTGTGTTTCCTGTGTTCACTTTTGTTCATCGGACGACCCAGGATGTGGACATGCCAAATGAGGCATGCAGCATTTGGCATCAGCTTTGTGCTTTGTGTCTCATGCATTCTGGTAAAAACCATGGTTGTTCTGGCTGTGTTCAAAGCCTCCAAGCCAGGAGGGGGAGCCAGTCTGAAGTGGTTTGGTGCTATGCAACAGAGAGGAACAGTTCTGTTTCTTACATCTATTCAGGCAGCCATCTGTACTACCTGGCTTGTCTCTTCCTCTCCAACTCCACATAAGAACACCCAATACCACAATGACAAGATAGTATATGAGTGTGCAGTTGGGTCCACTGTTGGTTTTGCAGTGTTATTGGGTTATATTGGCATACTGGCTGTCCTCAGTTTTTTAATTGCATTTCTGGTGAGGAATCTCCCTGATAGTTTTAATGAGGCCAAGTTCATCACATTCAGCATGCTGATCTTCTGTGCTGTGTGGGTGGCCTTTGTTCCTGCTTATATCAGCTCACCAGGAAATCTTGCAGATGCAGTGGAGGTATTTGCCATTCTTGCTTCAAGTTTTGGACTCTTGATCACACTGTTTGGACCGAAATGTTACATAATCCTGTTGAGACCAGAGATGAACACAAAGAAGGCTGTTATGGGCCGTGGGATTGTGTCATAAAATGTTTTTATTTATGTTAAAAACATCTTTATTTTCTGTGCAGTAAATCAGAAAATAAAATATATTAATAAAAATAATAAATGTAAATATTAAAAACCTCTTGAGAAATCTAAATGATAGTTATTTACTCTTTTTCCTCTTTTCTTACTTTTAAATAAATCTTTTCAAATATAACTGACTGACTGTGTTACACTTCATTGTCAAAATTGATCTATCATGTAAGTTAAATGTAATTATAATTCTTTTAATAAACTAAGCTTTAATTTTGTGCTTCAGCCATTTTTGTGGTATATGATGTAAAACACAGTAGCACATGAAGCATTGTGCAAGGAAGTTCTGTACAGATGTCTTCCAGGTTTACACACCATCTTCTTTGGTAATATTGCTTACTGGGATCCTTACAGTAATATGAATGGATGTTTTAATGATTATGTTAGGCTCTTGTGAATTAGACATGAAGTTTAAATAATTCTCTGAATGATATTATGGCAAATTGGATTACTGAGAGTATGAAATAATGAATTCTCTAAACACAGACACACATTTACAAAAAGAGACCTGTAGCTATGTTTGTGAAGCTGCAAATACTGATGGTAATGGGTAAAAAGGAAATTCAACCTGTGGAGTATCTTTTGTTTCCACAATCTGTACATTTTACTAGAGGGTTCGTCAGCTTCATATTTTGCCTTCCCAGAGAGATCATATAGAATCCTACACCTTTTTTTTACTTTTTACTTTTTAGCATCTCTTAAAACGTGAATTGTGTTTGATCTTTACCAAGAAATTGAATTACAGTGAGTTACAATTTAAAAAAGAGCCATCTCATGGTAGTTCATATTGTAAGGTCAAAAATTAAATTAATTAATTTTTATACCATATAAAAGCATAGAAGTAGTTCCTTAAAAATTATTTTAAAACACATTTATTAATTAATGTCAGATACAGCAATATTATATTAAAACTGTAAATCGTTTTCACATTGACACGATAAGTTAATATGGGTGGTGTTTTGTTTTCGTCGAAGGTTTGTCTATAAAACTACAGTCACATGGTATATACATTTGCAATAATATATTAAAACTTTGCATGATCATTCTTAGTTCTGGATAAAGTGAATCAAGGTTTTTCTATTAATTTAACAACAAACAAAGATAAATACATAAAGATGAAGTGATGATATAGATAAACAGATAAATAATAATTATTTGTCATATTTTGTTAATTTACTTTTGCTACCTGGCCATCATATATTTCTTGGTGTTTCTCTCAGGCCTCAAAAGAATGATGAAACACTTCGGAGCAAAAATACAGAAAAGTAAACCATAGCTAGAAGCCAGGATGGCAAAAACTTCCACAGCAACAGTGTATTTACCAGGAGAGCTAAGGTAAGCAGGCACAAAAGCCACCCAAACAGCACAGAAAATCAGCATACTGAAAGTGATAAGTTTGGCCTCATTGAAATTATCAGGAAGTTTCCTAGCAAAAAAGGCTAATATGAGACTGGTGCAGGCCAGCAGGCCAATGTAGCCCAAAATCAGACAAAATCCCACCACAGAAACCATGGCACACTCCAGAGTGACCTTTGAACCTTGAAAACCCAGATCTTGTCGAGGCACGGGGGGGATGAGGGATAGCCATATGGTACAGATGATAATCTATATGAAAAATAAAATGTTTTTAGACAGATGTAAAAATACAAAGACTTAAAAATTCAAAACAGGACATCTGTATGACCTGTATGCATGTAAGAAGGCAGATACTTCCTCTCTGTTGGCCTGGACCAAACCATCTAATCAAGGCTTCAGCACCAGGCCGAGCTGAGCGAAATGCTGCCAGAACCACAATGGTCTTGACTTTCAGGCAGGACACACAAAGCACAAAGCTGATCCCAAAAGCTGCCTGCTGGAACCGACAAGACCAGACTGATGGACGACCAATGAACACGAGCGAGCACAGGAAGCAGAGCTTGATTGACACAAGAAGCAGGAAACTCAGCTCTGAATTGTTAGCCCTCACCTAAAATTAATAAAGTGCAGCTTTATAAAAGTAGTGACACAGATAATATCAGCCATATGTGGAATAATTCTGTTGTTTTAATATTTTGTCAATTATTGAATCTTGAAGAAAAAACTGACATGAGATGTCAAATAAAACCTAACAACAAAAAAACTGCACTTGCCAACTGCACACGATGTTTTCTTTAAAATGTACATTATAATTTTGTGAACATTTCTTTCTCACCACAGGTGTGTGACGGTAGTGAAGGAAAACCACAAAGACAACTGTTGTCACAGTGACACCGGTCACAGCTGCTGTAGTAAGAGTAATTCCCAAAGTCTCATTAAAGGCAAGAAAGTCAAGCTGGCGAGGGATGCAGGCAGTACGTTTAGCATTAGACCAGAGCTCTAGGGGACAACGCTCACAGTCAAGGGAACCTAACAGTAAAAAGAGTGGAGAAGGAAAGAAGAAGAGAAAGGAAAATCAAACAAGAACAACAGAAGTACATGACTTTAAATCAAATGGATTTACAAGGAGGGGTTTAGATTGTAATTCCATTACCAGTTTTATTGCTTATCTCTCCTGCAGCACATGGAATACAGTCAAAGCAGCAGAGAGGTTTTCCTTTCCTGCTGACCTTTCTGGTCCCTGGGGGGCAGATCTCACTGCACACCGAAATAGGCACCTAAATAATAAGCCAACACTTATTTTTAAGCACAATATGTGTATTCTAGTTAAGAGCAAGAAATGCACAAATTACAGTTTACATTATTTTCATATAAAATACCCGATTAAATCCTGTGATCCACTGAATAGCTGATTCATTAAGATGGAGAGCAAACCCATCCACTTGACCAATCAAAGCAATTTTTAGTGTCCCATCAGGCATTTTCTGCCAGTTAACAAGGTCATACTTTGCTGGAATATCGGCTCCTTGAAAGTAAAATGTTTCATCTTGTGGTGTGGTGAAGTTCACTTCTTGCAAGTGCTGCAAAAGCTGTAAAATTATAACAATCGTGAAACTAGAGTTATTAGAGTTCAATGATAAGTGCAATACTGAAACATATGAAAATGTTGTAATTACAGCATTGTGGGTACTCATGGGTCGGACCAAAACCCTGTTCAGTGTCTAAAGAATGCAACATGGATTTTTATTAAATTTTTTAGGGAAAGGATGATATTCATGATTACTTTACCTCAGTGGCCTTGATTTGTTTTGGAGAGGAGCAGGTGGAGATGTTGTTTTCAGAAGGGCTGTCTTTAATGGGGCAGAGAAGGCTGTGGAGGGCATGAGCTGCAGCATAAACAGCAAGGTAGACATTATATGTCACCCTTAGCTGGGATGCATCTGTAAAGAGATTCTGCACTTTTTTCAGAGACTCCGACCCATTGCAATGTGATAGTGAAGCTTTCTGATCAGACATAACAGGAGGATTTGAAGTTAAAATATTTGATTTATGGTTAGACTTTAGCGTGGAGACAGGAGAACTGGGCATTGAGGAGGAAGATAAATGAAGACTACACCCAAACTCCACTTCCCAGAATTCTCTTAAGAACTCATCATCTGGATGGTGAATTGGGTGTAAACGTCGGAGATAACTTTCAAATCCAGGTATAGCTGAACTTCTAGTGGCAACACCAAGAACACCGTTTGCCACTTTGCTTGTAACTGAATTTTGGACCAGATCCCCACTAGTGCTCCAAGCCTCACTGGCCAAAAACTGTCTATCAGTCACCTAATAAGCAAAAGGAAAATTATTTTAAAGTTTATTTTGTTTTTAAATATAATCTCTAACTTTTTTTCAACATGCATTATATGCGATAGGCATTACAGCTTCTCACATTCAGTTTCGCAAGTTGCAGGAACAATTCCCTCACATCTGTATACCAGGTGAAGATCAAAATCACCCTTGCAGTTGAAGCTTGAATTGTGAGGGCTGCTCGTCTGGCATCACTAATGATATTTTCCCTTTGGAGAGTCTCTACAAATGCCAGGCAGACACCTGCTCCCTGAATCTCCTCCTGAAATACCTGACATATACAGGTGAAAGAAGCCTATTACTTTATCACATTGTAAATGTAGTTATATAATGTACTTATTACTGTATATTTTAGAGATATGGCTGAGTAGTCTAAATGACTGAAATAAAAGATGCAAATACCTTTACTGCCATGTAGCCATAGTTATTGTTTGCTACAACTGCTCCAACCCAAGTCCAGTTGAAGCGTATAACAAGCTGGGCAACGGCACGTGCTTGGTAAATATCACTGGGGATTGTTCTGAAGAAATTTGGATACTGGAGCCTGTCACTGAGACAAGGACAGGTGGATAGATAGCTGATCTGAAAGACACATACACACACACACAAACATAAAAACCTGCATCTTATAAAGTTTTTGTTTCTGTTTAAAAAAAAATCAGTTTCTCCACTGTCATAAAAAAGCATGAATATTTCTTTGAGTAAAAGATATAAATTCAAGTAAAAGATGGCTCCACTTATCTAAAGACAAACAAAAAAGCTCATATACAGTTTTTATGGTGCATTCAAAACAAAACTCACGAAAGGTATGGAGAGTGGCCCCAGCACTGTGGAGAGTATTTGGCTTGTTATGGATGAAGCACCACCAATAATCATGGGGACAGATTGACCACCTGAAAAATAGAAATTATTGATTTAATTAAACAACATCTTGTAGCAGGAGTAGAAAAAGTAGAAAGCAAAATTGCTGACAGACTTTTTGTATGTTTTCTGATCAATGAATGAGTTACCCCTCCTGTCTTTAATTTCTTCTCCATGCCCACTAGAATAATCTGGAGGGTTTGTAGAGTTGCAGCTGGTGTTGTCTCCACCAACGAGTGACAGTGCTGACTGGAGAGCCCATGGTGGGCGCCCACAGCTGTCAAAAATATGATAGCCCAGCTTGATTCCTTGTAGGAGCATTGTACTATGATTGATTTCCTCCAGTGCAAACACCATAGCATATATGTACTGCAGTGGAACATATTCTAAACTGAGAGGGGGGAGATAAAATGATAAAATATAAATTAGTGAATTTTGTTTGAATAATTTCTGTAAAACTGCAAGTACAAATCAACCAGCAAAACACAGTAATTACTCTTATGTTATGTCTATATATGCTCTCATTCTACAGTAATCAAAATATTCTCTGTAACGTAGAGTTTTACCCAGTACATGGATTGTAGCGTGGCAGCTTAGTGAAGTCATGGTCTATAACTGGAGGCTGATAATGAAGAGGAAAAAGACCACCAATAATTACATCTCCATCTTGAAAGAGACCCTGGCTACTTGGTGTACCCCAACGAGAACATGTCAACATCTGATCACACAGAAGTCCATCCCGGATTCCCAGTTCTCTTCCCACAAGCCACAGAAGCAGCAAAGATTGGGATGACCTGGACCACACAATGAAGAGCCAGGAAAACCAAGACATAGATGCAGCTGTTCTAGACATTTAGAAATGTACAGTACACTCAATTTGGTTTATTTTCATGAGTTCAATCAGTGTCCATAAACAGTTCCTAGAATGAAACTATCAGATTAGACTAAAGCCCCAAATATAACAAACTGTACAATTTAAAAATGTGTATTTTCATACACCAGCTATAACATCAGTTGGCTGCTGACATCCATCCTCCTCCTTGGAGTGGATGAACTGCAGATGAGGGCACTTTATATAGAGGCAGGGCCTTTTGGTGAGCAGGTGAACATGACGACACATATACTCCCAAATCAGTCCTCTCAAGACGTGACACGACAGTACGAGTGATCATTATGCCTTGCAGATAGAAGATGTGGAGTTAGGATGTGTATGTAGGTGTGGTATATATAGTATTTGGTCATCTTTTAAAATTATCTCTTTATTACTTCTGTAGTGATCATGTATTATTTTCATATTTGGACTGAAAAGCTTCCCCTGAAATACTATAGTTCCCAATTGCTTTAATGGAGGTATCAAGAGATAAAATATATGAGTACAAATGCACATTTCATGCAAAATAATCAAATGCTTAAGGATGTTTAAGTCATTAAGAGTCACAACTTTATTCCATAAATACATAAGAATGTTAATTTAACTTCATGGCTTTGAAAAACTGTTCCAGCTAAAACCTTTACATTGTGAATGTAGAGGTCCAACCACCTTTAACAACCTCATTTAACTTAGTATGCTCCTTTATCATTTATTGTAATCTGTGATCAACGCAAAGTTATGTGGATATTTACCAACCTTACTGATTGCCACATATTGATTAAATGATGACAAATCAGGGACAAGACTAGTGAATTGACAAAATATTAGCCAAGGTGAAGATCAATTTAACTTTGAATTACAAATAATGCAGATAATGGATACAAAAAGGCTGTTCATTCTGTAATTTTGTTTTTTTTGTTTTTGTTATTTATGTATTTGTTCTTTACAAAATGGAGATATCATTAACACTGATAGCTAAAGGACTATTGATACAATTTTTTTGTACACACACTAACATTGTCATGGTCCTGGGTTATCTGACCCAGCGTTTTGTGTTTTCTATTATTGTTTATTCTAGTTGTGATTTCTAGCTCGTTCGGTTCGGTTCGGTTCCTCCTCAGTTTAGTGTTAGTCATCCCTGCCTGTGTGTTTCCTCTGTATAAAGTCTGTGTTTCTTTGTATGTGTGAGTTCCTGTTTTATTTTGAAGGTCAGTGTCTCAGGTTATTGTATTCTGTTTTACTTCTCTTAGTCTCCTCAGCTCCAATTTTCCCCAGCTGTGTCTCCTCCTGTTTCTCATTCCCTGATTGCAAAGTTTCAGTCTGTTAGAGAAGTGTTTCTTTCTCAATCCCTCAAGCGCCACTGTGGGACTGTCTGCTGCATAGAACCAACTGGACGGCCTGTGTCTGTCAGACCCCAACACAAAGCCCCACCCCAGCTTTTAACTCTGCACTCAGGCTACATCCACACGTACACGGGTATTTTTGATAACCGAGATTTTCCATTTGAGTTTTAAAAAAAATCCCATCCACACGTGCAGTTTTGAAAAAATATCTTCGTCCACATGTAAACGCTAAAAACATAATGTTGGCCAATCAGAAGTATAGAAGCCTGGGAGGTAGTGGTGAGCAGATCGATCCAAATATCGATTCTATTGATACCAAGTCGGCATCGGTATTGGATCAATACTACCCTGGTGAGATTGATTCTTTAGGTTCCGTTGTTGTTTGCAATGCTGGGCTTTCGACAAAGACAAAACAGCCAGGTCGCTGGACTCGATGCTCCTGTGTTGTCTGATTTGCTCCTGTGTCAGCGCAGAGCTGACACAGGAGCAAATCAGACGAATCAAACAAATCAGATGTTTGATTTGTTTGATTTGATTTATGTTGCGCTGTCACGTGATGTGACTTGACACTTTAGGGGGTTGTTAAGTTGTTTACATATTATATTTTATTATATTACATATTATATTTTCACCAGCTGTTTCTGTTGTTGAGAATTTTATTGTCATTTTTGTATTATAGTTTCTCAGCAGTACTTATTTGTTTTAATTTGTTTACTGGTTTGTGTCCACTTCAAGATTTTTCTAAAATAAAAAATAAATAAATAAAAAAATTGATAAAAATTGATCACCACCACGGCAGACCCGATGCTATTTTCATGCTTCGCAGCATTATTTATTCTTACAATAATCACAGTGTCTGTAACAGCACATTCAATGGATGCAGCTCTCCCACTGCCAGCTGTACACGTCACCAACAAAAACAACAATACAAGCAGTGCACAGGTTTTAAGATAGTGAGGCATGATTGTAGATGCCATGCAGGTGAGTCCATCTCACCTGCATGGCATCGCAGGCCACGCCCGCCACAATAATAAAGCATTTTTTATTTAATTATAAACTTTGTTCTAATTATGTCTTGGGCTTTAACTATTTATTGATAAAAAAGGAAAAATCACAAAAAACACTTAAGGTCATAAAAATTAATTGAGATTTAGCAATTCAAAGACGATTCCACCTTATTTATTGAAAAGTATAGGTATTGGTATCGGTAGTACTGGCCCGTATTTACTTGGTATCAGATCAATACCAAAATATGCAGTATCGCACACCACTACTGGGAGGGAAAGGATAAACAGGTTTTTGTACCCTCACCAAACCTTACGTACTTCTGTGAAGTTTCTGTTTTTTTCTGGAAAGGCAGATAATTTTGTCTTGGTTTTTTAGTGCCATTTTCCAGTGCCTTCCTCATTTCAATTGTTATTTTGGCTCTTATGTAGAATTAAAACTTAAGAATGAACAAAAAGCATACAGCATACATAAATTTAATTTAAAAAATCTTTTATTTATTCAAAACCCGATGTTGGGATTTGAATTGTGAGACCCACCCAGGGTCCGGGGCGGGTTTGGGGGCTTTGGGTTCTGGGGGCGCTCAGCCTCCAGTTATGGGATCTGGCCAGGCCTTGGGGGCTTGAGTCCTGATTGGTGTGTCTCTGGGGTTGTTGCGGGGTGCATGCACGGGGGGGGCACCTCTGGCACGGGGTGCCTCTTCAGCTTGCAGGAAGGTTGTTACATCCTTGCAGGAGGTCTCTGCTCTGCTGCTGCAGGATCCCAGACCCTTAAGTAGAGTTCTCCTGATGAAGCCATCAGCTGCAACTGAAGATAACTGACGAGCAGCAGGTGTGGCATCCCACACACACGTCACGCTCCTCTTCAATAGCTCCACATTCCTCTTGAGACACTCACACTCTCGTTCCACACACACCTCGCCACTCAGCCACTTGCAGGTAATCCAAGGACAGGAAACGGGAACAGGTCCAGGAGTATCTATAAACAGGAGAACACGATCAGAAAACAAGCTAGAGATTCACATGGGGGAAAACGGGTTTGCCAAGGTTGCACTAACACAGGTTACTCAATGATCCAGCGATGAGAAGCACTGAACCTCCATCTTAAATAATGGTAATCAGGCAGATTAGCGGCAGGAGAGTAATCAGGCCATTAAAGTTGAGCCCGAGATGAGCTCCACCCAGGCAGACAGAGGAGACCAGGAGTCAGTCAGAGAGGCACGAAGATCATGACACAAATGTTGCTCATAATAAAGCCTGCATGCATGTAAGTGTTCTGTCTCTCCAGATGCCAATTTACATTTGAAATGTGAGTCAATTTTTTATTTACAGAAATTTCATAAAACAGTATGGAACACTGAAATCCCATCTGTACTCCGATCTTATTAATCTTTTCTGTATAACAATTTACTTTTTAACTGCATACTGCATATCTCAATAGACTAAAGACATTTAAAATTCTTATTTCTCAACATTAATGAAACATTTGTTCCACTACAAAATAAAAACAACACAACATTGGACTTCTTTTATAATGGTGTTTTTATTTTATGAATGTGTTTGTTACCTAAGCAATTTTTGTAAAATAGGTGCAGTGCAGATTTTTTTCAAAAGAGTAAAATAAAATAAAAAAATTAAGAAATTTGTCAGTTTGTTTTCTTTGACAGCCTGACATATTTTATCAATTCATGTCTGAGTGAATATTTCTGATTTCATATAGCTTAGTAAACACTGACAATAGCTAGCTCAGGGGTGGGCAATCTCAGTCCACGAGGGCCGGTGTCCCTGCAGGTTTTAGATGTGTCCTCGAACCAACACAGCTGATTTAAATGGCTAAACTAGCTCCTCAACATCTCCTGAAGTTCTCCAGAGGCCTGGTAACAAACTAATTATGTGATTCAGGTGTGTTGACCCAAGGTGAGATCTAAAACCTGCAGGGACACCGGCCCTCATGGACTGAGATTGCCCACCCCTGAGCTAGCAGATAGTGATGCAAATGCAGCTCTGTCATAAAGTTTTAGGATATGTCACAATTTAATAAGACAATAAACAATCATATTTTTTAAATGATATATTACCAGATAAATAAAATGACTGTATTCCAGCTGTTAACATTTTTAAAAAGGTGAATTACAGTGGCAATGGTTACATTTGCTTTCCTATCTACCCATCAAATGTTTTTTAGTGTTTTTCTCAGGCCTCAAAAGAATGATGAAGCACTTTGGAGCAAATATGCAGAACAGCAAACCATAGCTAGAGGCAAGGATGGCAAAAATCTCAACAGCAACAGCATATTTTCCAGGAGAACTGACATAGGCAGGAACAAAAGCCACCCAAACAGCACAGAAAATCAGCATGCTGAAGGTGATCAGTTTGGCCTCGTTAAAGTTGTCTGGAAGTTTTCTGGCAAGAAAAGCCAAGAGGAAACTGGTGCAGCCCAGTAGTCCAATGTAGCCCAATACCAGAGAGAAACCCACCACAGAGGCAGTGGCACACTTCAGAGTAACTTTTAGCCCTGGGACATCCAGGTCAGATTTGGGAACAGGGGGGCTGATTGATAGCCAAATAATGCAGATGATAACCTTTATGGAGAAGCATTGTACAAAGTCAAGTTAATTTCTGTAATCCCATTAAGAGTAATAGTTTATGGTGTCAAAAAGTGCATGTCACACCTGCACATAGGTGAAGAAGAAGACGCTTCCTCTCTGTTGGCTTGGACCAAACCACTTCATCAAGGCTTCAGCACCAGGCCGAGCTGAGCGAAACGCTGCCAGAACCACAATGGTCTTGACTTTGAGGCAGGAGATGCAAAGCACAAAGCTGATCCCGAAAGCGGCCTGCTGGAAACGACAAGACCAGTCTGATGGACGACCAATGAACACGAGCGAGCACAGGAAGCAGAGCTTGATTGACACAAGGAGCAGAAAGCTCAGCTCTGAATTGTTGGCCCGGACCTTAACATGAGAATTGGAATATCATTATAATCAGTTTCTGTGAATTCTTTCAAACGATTCCTATATGCTTAATGTTTTGGAAACTTTTTTTAAAAAATGTACAGTGTCTCTGTTACACAGATATGCATTCTCACCATAGGTGTTTGACGATAGTGAAGGAATACCACAAACACAGCTGTTGTCACAGTGACACCAGAAACAGCTACTGCAGTCAGGGTAATTCCTAAGGTTTCATTGAAGGAAAGAAAGTCCAGCTGGCGAGGAATGCAGGTTGTTCTTTTAGCATTAGACCAGAACTCAGATGGACATCGGTCACAGTGAGGGGAACCTGGGAGAAGAAAATACATACAGTAAAACGTAGATGTGCTGAAACTATTAAAGCCAGGATTATGGTATAATAAAAGATTGATTAATGAATATTGGAGTACTGAATAGATTAAATGCTTGTGAGGACATTATATCTTCCTCACCAGTTTTATTGCTAATCTCCCCATCAGCACATGGGATACAGTCAAAACAGCAGACAGGTTGACCTTTTCTGGGTGCCATCCGTGTACCTGGGGGGCATCTTTCACTGCACACTGAAACAGGGACCTAAACAACAGGGAAAAAAAAGAAAAATCCTATTCTCATGTATACAACGTATTATGACCCACAAAAAACATTTTAATTCTCCTATTTTAGCTACCTGATTGGATCCTGTGGTCCACTGAATCGCTGACTCATTAAGGTGGAGGTCAAACCCATCCACACGACCAATCAAAACAAATTTTGCTGGGCCCTCACCCGTGTTCTGCCAGTTGAGAAGGTCATACTTTGCATGGATGTCAGCACCTTGGAAATAAAGCTGTTCACCCTGTGGTGTGGTGAAGTTTATTTTGGCCACATGCTGCAAGAGCTGGAAATGTTGAAACAGTTAATATTCAGTAACTATTCAGTGTTTTAGTAGAAAGTACTAGTCTAATTTTAAGTGGAATTGTAAATTCTTAATGTCCCTACTGCAAATGTAGCTTTTGAAAAACGGTATACATGGAAATTTGGGAGTGAAAGCAATGTTGCTAACCTCTATAGGTTTAATATCTGTTGGAAAGGAGCAAGTGGAGTTTTCATTTTCAGAAATGCTGTCTGTGTATGGGCAGGAGAGTAAGCTGTGAAGGGCATGTGCTGCAGCATAAACTGCAAGGTAGACATTATATGTTACTCTTAGCTTGGAGGTGTCAGTAAAGTGATTCTGTACTTCTTCCAGGGTTTCTGTACCACTGCAGGGTTTAGAAGCATATGAAGAGACAGATGTAAGACCAGGACTACATTTAAATTCCTTTTCCCAAAATTCTCTTAAGAACTCATCATGAGGACGATGAGATGGATTCAAACTTCTGATATAATTTCCAAATCCAGGTATAGTTAAACTTCGAATGGCCACACCAAAAACACCAGCTGCCACTTTGCTTGTAACTGGATTTTGGAGCAGATCTCCACTGGTGCTCCAAGCCTCACTGGCCAGAAACTGCCTGTTAGTAACCTAGTAAGCAAAAGGACAAAGTAAGAAAAAAATGAAAAAAATATTCTGTTACAAACCTCAGTTCTGTCTTGCATTATGAATTTTATTATAGTTTCTCACATTTAACTTGTCAAGCTGAAGGAATAATTCCAACACATCTTTATACCATGTGAAGATCAAAATCACCCTTGCAGCTGAGGCCTGAACTGTGAGTGCTGCTTGTCTGGCATCACTCACAATATTTTCCCTTTGAAGAGTCTCTACAAATGCCAGACACACCTCAGCTCCCTGAATCGCTTCTTCAAATATCTGAAATTTACATTAAAGCATAGAACCTTTAGATTCGTGTCAAACAGCTGTGAAGATTTCTTGCAAAGATAAAATTGCAACAAATAAACCACCTTTAATGCAACACGGCCATAATCATTATCTGCTATCACTGCTCCAATCCAGGTCCAATTGAAATGTATGGCAAGTTGGGCAAAAGCCCTGGTTTGGTAAATATCACTGGCCATGGTCCTGAAGAAATTAGGATATTGATGTCTATCACTCAGACAGGGACAGCTAGCTGTATAACTAATCTGAAAGACAAAAAAAAATCATACTCACCCATAAATACATATGCATATAAATATACTGAAATATATAGTACATTTAACACGGGGTTCTACTATATAGCTGTGTTGCTAGAGTCTTTGTAGTTTTAGCAAGAGTAAAATAATGCATTACTTGTGTGCACTATGATCAGTCAGAGTAAGAGTAAGTAAGTTGTATCAAATTCATTTATATATATATATGTGTGTGTGTGTATAGATAGATAGATAGATAGATAGATAGTACAACTCACTAAAGGTACAGAGAGAGGCCCCAGGATTCTGGCGACTGTCTGAGTTGTTACAGATGAGGAGCAACCAATGATCAAAGGAATGGGCTTATCACCTGATGACAATGGAAAATACAGTGAGATAAAGTTATAGTTTAAAGAAAACTAATAATACTTGATTTACTGGTTTATTTTAATTGCTCATTTTTAAATGAGGGCCAAAATTCCATGGAAAAAACAGTCCATGGAAAACTAGATTTATTACCTCTTTCTTGTCCATAACCAGACTGCAGGGCCCTTGTGTTACAGTTAGTGCTGTCTCCACCAACTAGCGACAGTGCTGCCTGCGAAGCCCACTGTGGGAAGCCACAGTTATCACGGATGTGGTAGCCCAGTTTTATACCTGGTAACAAGTTTGTACTATGATTTATTTCCTCCACTGCAAACACCATAGCATAGATGTACTGCAATGGAAGATTTTGCACCCTGGGAACCCAGGATAAAAGAAAAAAGTACAACATTAGGAACAATTATGAAGGTTTTTTTATGAAACTGTTGCACTGTAACAGTTTGTAGATTCATTACTAGGTCAAATTCATATATCATGACATTATTAACAAGAAAGAAAATAATTGACTGCATTTGGAATAGAAAAGACAGAAATAAAAATAATAGAGTTATCTTCTGTTTTTTCCTGTTTTTCCAAAATGCAGTGAAATTGTACAGTTATAAGAGTAAAAAGATGCATATAGATTTACCCAGTACAAGTATTGTTGTAGGGCTGCTGAGTGAAGTCATAGTTTATAGCTGGAGGATTGTAATGAAGATTAAAGAGCCCACCAATAACTACATCTCCATCTTCAAATAAACCCTGGTCTCTAGGTGTACCCCACCGAGAACAGGTCATCGTCTGAACTACCTGCACCCCCACCTGGAGCCCCAGCTGTCTGCCCACAAGCCCTACAAGGAGCAGGGATGGAGCAGTGCAGGACCAAAGAATGAAGATCCATTTGGCCCAGGACATGGACAGAGCTGTTCTGGATATTTCAAATATGCATATCATATTAAAATAACTTCTCAATGGTGTATCATACATTTATAAAATTTGCAAAATAAAAATCTGTATAGCTAAGGTTTAACAGTTCCCGAAATGCCTAATTGTATTATATTTTTCTTTATAAAGTAAGAAAAATACTTGTTCCTGGATGTTTACCACTGAAGGAGAACATTTCAAGACAATATGACAACAAAGATAGTTTCCACTACAAGCTGGCAAGATATCTGAACTGACATACCCGTCTCTTGCTCTGCAAAACAAAGATGTTGTTCTAGGTATTTATAAGAGCTGTAAGCCTGATATTTAAAGCAGTAAACAAGATGAGCAAAACATCACTGAGGGTGACTGGTGTGTGCTGCAGAAACTGGAGTATTTACCTGGAGGGCGGTGACTACATAGACCAATAGATTTTCCTTGGAAACATTTTGTTGACCAGGTTTAGAAGATTTAATTTGAACTGAATAACAATGGAAAAAAAACCACACATACCACACCCATTCAAATGGTTGTTTTTATAATAGAAATGTTTTGAAATAGAAATGGAGCTATTTCACTGTATTATTTAGGTTGAATGTTCACTCTAACTGAACATTTGGCATTAAGCCGGGATGCCCAGTGCTTTGCAGAGGCACCCCCACGTCTCCGGGGAATAACAAACAGCATGTTTGACCTGCTAAAATATCAAATTTGCACTAGGCCGTAAACCTGACAGATGTTAACAAATATAACCAAGCAATGAGTTCAGGTCTTCCCCTACACCTGGAGCTGAGAGAGCCAGATCTGGTATCTAGTATTATGGAAGGAGGCCATAGTGTTGACACTTAATTGCTACCAGCTGATGGTGAGATTTGCAGCTACATCTGTCGCAAGACTGCTGCAAAAAAAAAAAAAAAAAAAAAAAAAGACTGCTGCAGCTCTGGTGAGTTTTGCATCCATGAGTTCACACAACAGTGACAAAGACAGGGATGTCTATTCAGTGACTATTCCTGACTGTGTACAGATGTGAGCTGTTCACATAAATCTAATCAGTTATAATTAGATAAGTTAACATGTGATTTGACTCCAAAATAGGAAACAGTAGTAATACAAAAATGCAATAAGCTGTACCACCAGGAGCAATAAAACATTATAAATCCATGCAAGTTGGTCATGCTCAGTGACAAGTATGTGTACAAAACATCCCCGTATTTACCCTGGGAGATCTATTGAGTGAAATTGGGTTTGGACTGTTTCAAATTAAA
Organism: Neolamprologus brichardi; assembly: GCF_056152115.1. Lineage (NCBI taxonomy): Eukaryota > Metazoa > Chordata > Actinopteri > Cichliformes > Cichlidae > Neolamprologus > Neolamprologus brichardi. The sequence goes on from NC_142117.1 coordinate 26,448,670, forward strand.
TTTCAATCAACATATTCAAGTGTGAACCACCAATGATTTGTCCTTTTTTTTTTATACTTTTATATCTACATGCAGGCAAGTGTGCAAACAGTACAGGTTGTATCATAGCAGTGTGAGTTGTCAGTATGACTAGAAAAGTGTTATATAGTTGTCAGCCCATTTTATTCAGTTATATAGGTGCTTGTTCACATGTACCACACATGTGATTATCATAATCCAAATGAGCTTGCACTTCTTATTTGAAAAGAATTATACAATGCAAAACAAAAAGTATTCACAAAGGAAAAACGTTTGATTAAATTGTTTGAATCTGATCTATAGTTGAAGCTTTAATCCTTTTCTGTTTTACTGACAGATTGCACCAGCAAACCATGTTTTGCGTGTTATTTCCCATGGAGTTAAGTCCTATTAAAAGGGTCATGGTACAAAGTGCCAAGGAAGCTGTGAGGTATTTTTTTGTGCTGTGTTTTGTGGTTTTTCAGAAAACATGGCACATTATTCATATGCAGGGTCATGAATAATCAGGGCCAATCTTATACTTCTTTGCCCTCAGACTGCTGATTTATTTGTCATTCCTAGGGTATTTAAAAGTAAAATGGTAAGCAGAGCCTTTAGCTTTCAGGCCCCTCTTTGAAGCTACCTCTAGGTTTTGCTTCAGGTAAACAGATACCCTCTGCACTTTTAAGATTAGGCTTAAAACTTTGCTTTATAATAAGTGTAGATCAGGTGACCCTTAATTCTCTTGTGCTGCAACAGGTCTATGATGGGGATTTCCCATAATAAACATTTCTTCTTCAGTCACGTCTTTTCATTCTCTCTGTTTATACCTACTTTGCACTTAATCATTATTATTATCTGGCTCTCTTGCTCTTGTCTTTTGTCCTGTCCCTCTCTCCTCACCCCCAGCTAGTAGTGGCAGATGGTGGCCCCTCCCTGAGCCTGGTTCTGCCAGAGGTTTCTTCCTGTTCAAAGGAGTTTTTTTTTCCTTCCCACTGTTGACAAATGGTTGTTCAAAAGGGTCATCTGATCATTGAGATTTTCTTCTTTTTTTTCTTATTGTAGCTTTTTCACCTTATAATATAAAGTGTCTTGAAACAGAAGTTGAGTAGAAGTAGAAATCAATTGAAAAAAATCATGTAGGACACTTTAACCTCCTAAGACCCGAACTCTTCCACGGCATGCATTTTTAATTTCTCTGTGATATTTGGGCTGATTGGGTCCTGATGAATGTAAAAACAAAGAATTAGCAGATTTTTTTTTTTTGCCAAATTTTTGTTTCTAACAAAAATGAGAGCCACATATGGGGATATTCGTTTAAAATTCTGATAGAACAGTAGCCGTATAATGTCTTCGTAAGTGGATATCAGGCCCTAGTAGAGAAAAATTTAGTATTTTGGTCTAAATAACCCAAAATGTGATGTCAACATATGTGGACGCCAGGTCCTAGGAGGTTAAAAAATATATAGTTTGGCTGAAAATTTAGCCTTTCGAAGAGCATTTTGGTCACTCATATAGGAGTACATCATGATATGAGATATTTATACATTAGTAGCTTGCCTCCACCAGTGTGTGAATGCGAGAGTGAATGAATAGTGGCATTGTAAAGCGCTTTGGGTGCCTTGAAAACCGCTATATAAATCCAATCCATTATTATCATTATTGTCATTAGTGGAAAAAGGAAGGGAAGCTCCAAACAATTTGTACTCCAGGTCACTATGACCCTTTCATTAAGTTTCCAGGGTTTACCACTGTTGGTAATCATCTGCACTAAGGTGTAAACAGCCTGCTGTGTGTATAGGAATTTCACAATTAAAAAAAAGAAAATGGAACATGGCTTAAACATGGCAAGAAATGACACGACCTCTACTTCTATTTGGCCTCTAAATGATTAATTTAAATGGATGAGGTAACAATAGATTAAAATATTTGCTTATTTATTTGCTTATTTATTATTATTATAAATGGACAAAGTGGTATTCAGAATTCCTTATTATTATTATTAAACAGACTTGTTTTATTTTCTGTAAGTATAAAAGCATAGAGTAGTTTCATATAACACGTACAGGGTCATGGCAACAAATTCAAAAGGAAATTACATCCAGCTTTTCAGCTTTACATGCAAATGAAAAATTGTTTATTGGGAAGGAACCTGTTCATGAAAAAGCCCCTTCAGATTGCCCCTGTCTCAGAAATGGCACTGTAAAGAATCCACTCAGAGAGGAAATTATCTGAAAATAGCCAGCAGAGAGTGCCCTTACGCCAATATACATGCACGGCTCTCGTCTAAAACACCGCTGTGAATAGTTGTAGGGTGGTTGATGTACCAACCTCAAATCCTTATTCTGTGCCACACATAAACCATACTGTCTATTCAAAATGGTTTACAGGAAGTGGCAGATGTCAGTGACTGAAATACACAGTCTAAAGTGACATACGGTGGTGAGAGAGAGATGTGAGTAGAAACACAGTTAACCCCAAAATTACCTTTGAAAATAAAACATGGACTAACAGTGCAATCCATGAACTTTATTGTATTGTTATTGCAAATTGTATTTGGACTGAGACAAATTTATTTGGGTCAAAGAAAAGACTGTTTGCAATGTCATAAGAGTGCTGTATGTACATTACTTTCAAAGCAGCCAGAGGAAGGAACAGAGTATCAATAAATGGTATGACACTACCATCTGCTGGCCATGACTTGGTACATGCAGTTTCAGCAAAATCTACATATTACCCCATCTTTAAAGTTATTTGTGTATGTGACATCTACCTATTTATCATGAACTTTGATTGTTGTATATATTTAGAATATATAAGATATTAATGTGATCTGCCTGACAGATTAGTCCTCTCTGTATGGAGTGTGTATCTTCCATTATCAAAGTCCAATGCCATTTTATTTATTTACTACCAAATGATATCATAAGTCGCCTCAGCACATCTTTGAGTATTTGATATCTATAAGTGTTTTGGGTTGGCCTGTTGTCTTTAAACTGGTGTGTAATGGTTGTGATAAGTTGTCCTGAACTCTCAATTTATTATCAACACAACATATCAGTAAGTTACAAAAGCAATCACTGAATTTAAATCAGTTTATGTGGATGGCATAATGAAAAAACAAAAAAACAAAAAATGGCCTAGAACAAACAAAGTGAAGCATTTTACTGGGTTTTGGTGCAGGTTTTAATTAAAACTCAGGGAAAAAAACCCACTAAAAACATTGATAAAGAACACATAATTGCATTATATTTGATTCTATCCTCTATTATTTACTAACAGTAGAACACCACTACTTTTTCTAATTCAATTCAGTTATTAATAAAAGACAAATGTAAAAAGAATTCTACACTCTACAAAAAAAACTATCGAGCCATAAGATATTTCTTTGTGTTCTTCTCAGGCCTCAAAAGAATAATGAAACATTTGGGGGCAAAAATGCAAAGCAGTAAACCATAGCTAGAGGCAAGTATTGCAAAAACTTCCACAGCAACAACATACTTCCCCGGAGAGCTAATGTAGGCAGGCACAAAGGACACCCAAACAGCGCAGAAAATCAGCATGCTGAAGGTGATGAGTTTGGCCTCATTGAAGTTGTCTGGAAGTTTACGAGCAAGAAATGCCAAGAGGAGGCAGGTACAGGCCAGCAGGCCAATGTAGCCTAGGACAAGGGAGAAGCCTACGACAGACTCCATGGTGCACTCCAAGGTGACCTTTGACCCTTGAAAACCAAAATCACTTTGAGGCCTAGGGGGACTGAGAGAGAGCCATATAACGCAGATGATAACCTGTATGGAGAACAAACAAACCTCAAAGTTATTATTATTTAAAAAAAATATTATTATAATCAAGCATGGGATTTCCAATGAAATTTTACTGTAAAAATCATGCCCAAAAGTAATATTTAAATGTTCTTACTCCACTGTTGTTGCCAACATTTTTTAATTTACCTCATTTGTACATTAATGTACTTTATTTGTAGATGAGACAGCTAATAAAAAAGATTGTGATCTACTATAGAGAAAGGACACTATTGGCAAACATTCTCATTATGTCATCAATACAGGAATATGTGCACCTGTATACAGGTAAAGAAGCAGACACTTCCTCTCTGTTGGCCTGGGCCAAACCACTTCATTAAAGTTTCAGCACCAGGCCGAGCTGAGCGGAAAACAGCCAGAACCACAATGGTTTTTACCAGGAGGCAAGAAACACAAAGCACAAAGCTGATCCCAAATGCAGCCTGCTGGAACCGGCAGGACCAGACCGACGGGTGGCCAATGAACACAAGCGAGCACAGGAAGCAGAGCTTGAGTGACAGAAGAAGGAGGAAGCTCAGCTCTGAATTGTTGGCTCGTACCTGGATATGAGAAAAAATAAATAAATATGAAACAATGAATCAATACTTTAAACTCTATTTCACATTTTGTCAAAGACCTCACCATAGGTGTTTGACGGTAGAATAGAAACACGACAAAGACAGCGGTTGTCACACTGACACCAGACACAGCTGCTGTCGTGAGAGTAATGCCCAAAGTTTCATTAAAGGAAAGAAAGTCCAGCTGGCGAGGGATGCAGGCAATTCTTTCAGCATTAGACCAGAACTCAGACGGACACTGCTCACACTGAAGTGAATCTGGTAAAGAAGTGAGGAAAAGCAGATTGAAAATAGGAAAATAAAAAGTGCAGATGAACTTAAAGTAGACAAGGGTCAGGGTAAACACTACCCCAGAACTCTGCTTACATTTCCTTACCAGTTTTATTGCTAATCTTCCCTTCAGCACATGGGATACAGTCAAAACAGCAGACAGGTTCCCCTTTCCTATCTCCCATCCGTGTACCTGGGCGACAGCTTTTACTGCACACTGAATCAGGCACCTAAATAAAAACCCCAAGACACATGGCATAATCTTATAAAAAATGACAAGAACACTACTTTCTGCAGCAAATTAATCAGTAACCTTAAGGCAGTTTGTTAATCTGACTACCTGATTTGATCCTGTGCTCCACTGAATAGCTGACTCATTAAGGTGGAGGTCAAAACCATCTACATGACCGACCACAACAAGTTTTAGCGTCCCCTTGGGTGTGTTCTGCCAGTTCACAAGGTCATACTTTGCTCGGGGGTCACCTCCTTGGAAATAAAACACTTCTCCTTGTGGTGTTGTGAGATTCACTGTGTTTAAGTGTCGCAATAGCTGAAAGCACAGTATTGAGAATATAAAAAGCATTTATGAAAGTGCTTTATAGTATTCAACTTATTGAAATCTTAAAGTCCAGCACTTGTGTTTAATAGCTCACACAGTGATAATTATGATCACCTCTACAGTTCTGATGTGTTTTGGAGAGGAACAAGAAGAGATGTTGTTTTGAGGAGGGATTTTTCCACTGGGGCAGGAGAGTAGGCTGTGAAGGGCGTGGGCTGCAGCATAAACAGCAAGGTAGACATTATACACTACTCTTAGCTGGGTGATGTCGCTAAAGAAATGCTGCACTTCATTTATGGACTCTGTCCCACTGCAGGGTGGTATAGAAGCTTTTTTCACATGGGATGAGGTAGAAGTATTGTGTGAGGCATTCACAATACTGCATCTAAACTCCTTTTCCGAAAATTCTCTCAGAAATTCATCATCAGGATGATGAGATGGGCTCAACTTTTTTAGATAATTTTCAAATCCAGGTATTGTTGAACTCCGAATGGCAACACCAAGAACCCCACTTGCCACCTTAGAGATTGTAATATCTTGAAGAAGATCGTCACTGGTACTCCAGGCCTCACTGGCCAGAAACTGTCTGCCAGTCACCTAAGGAAATTTGCAATAAAACCAGCAGTGCTTTTATTTTTCAGAACACAAGTTTGTGTTTACTGATGAACTCCTATGCTACTAGTGTCAATATATTTTACTCACATTTCTCTTGGCAAGTTCCACAAATATTTTCTGTACATCTGTATACCAGCAAAAGATCAGAATCACAGTTGCAGTTGAAGACTGGATCGTAAGCGCCACCCGTCTGGCATCACTCACAATAGTTTCTCTGTGAACAGTCTCAATGAATTCTAAACACACCCTTTTCCCCTTAATCTCTTCCTGAAATACCTGAAATATGGAGGTATAAACATCCACTATGTTATCTTTTATTATATAAGATGGACACAAAGATTTATTCAGCAATTTACAGCATAATAGGAAAACATGCACCTGTATTGCCTTTTGACCATAATCATTGTTCGCAAGCACAGCTCCAATCCAAGTCCAGTTGAGGCGTATGGCCAGTTGTGCCATGGTCCGAGCTTGGTAGATATCACTGGGGATTGTTCTGAAGAAGTTAGGAAAGTTCGACCTGTCACTAAGACAGGGGCAGCTAGCCAAATAGCTGATCTGTGAGCCACACAAATATCAGTTTTTTACAACTTACAAAATATATTAGCTCTTTAAAGATGACTATACAATATTATCATCAGTCATTGTTCCCATTATAAAAACTTACAACTGGTACAGAGAGAGGCCCTAGGATCCTAGACAGTATCACTCCTGTTGTAGATGCGTGACCTCCAATGAGTAAAGGAACAGGCTGAACGCCTGATGATTGGATAAATAAATAAATAAATAAAAGCAGCATCTTTACACAGTCATAGGATCATATTATTTGTTGTTTGACATGAACTTTTCAAATTTTAACTTCATGACATTTGAAATCAAACCTGCTGTCTCTCCGGGTTGTTCATAAGCTTCAGAATAAAGTGTAGAGGCTGTTAAATTGCAGCTGTGTCTGTCTCCTCCAACCAGTGAGAGAGCACTTTGCAGAGCCCAGGGGTATCGGCCGCAGCTATCAAGTATATGATAACCTAGTTTTATTCCTGGTAGCAGAGCACTGTTTTGATTTATTTCCTCCACGGCAAATGCCATAGCATACATATATTTTAGTGCTTGTAAATCTAAACTGAGACCACAGGAGGAAAAAAAATCATAGTGAATTAAACAACCTGTGAAAGGCAAGGTTACAGGATATGATTTCATAATATGAAATGATACATATTGCAGCAAACAGACAAACATGTTTTGAGTAAGTTTTACCCGCTACAAGGTTCATAATGTGGCAGTCTGGTGTAGTCCTGTTCTACAGCTGAAGGTATGTAATGCAAACTAAAGAGTCCACCGATAATCACATCTCCGTCCTGAAAGACACCCCTGTTGCTTGGCGCACCCAACTGGGAGCACACCGTCACCTGCACCCCCTGCAGTCCCACTGGTTTACCCATTATGCTGACAAGCAGCAGGGAGAGGGCTGAGGAGAGCCACTTAGTGGGATGCAAGGGGAGCCAAAATGTGGAAGCAGCCATTCTGGATATGTCACACATGAATGTCAGAAAATTCATGAATCGTAATTACAGTAAATCTAGTAAATGTAAAACACAATTCACCCCAAAACAGCTTCATCAAACCTGTAAAATAAGTCAAATACACTTTTACTAAATAAAACATTTAATTAAATCCTATAGAGCTTCATATGAGTTCTTCAAGAAGAAAGGGCATTTTAAACAAAAACATGATTTCACCTGGTTACAAAGTCCACACTATCTCGACCAACACATATCTGCCTCCCTCTCTGCACATGTCAGGTGTTGATGTGGGTATTTATAACAGGTGGGAAGCATTTTGAAAGGAAGTAAAACTGATGACTCAAGCAGCAGATAAAATAAAATGACTCCTCTCCAGAGTAATAGTGGAAAAACACTTGAATGCTAACAAGAAATTAGCATGCATGCAGTTGGCAGTGGTGTGTGTGTGTATGAGAGTACAGTATGGTTCCTGTAACATGTATCCTGTACCCCCGGGAGGTCATTAGTATTTTATATAAAATTAGGTAATTGTGAAGTGTTGGTGCAGTGAATGAGCACAACAAATGCTTACATTAATTCAATAGATTAAAAAAAATAGAAATAAGGCGCTCTGACTGCACAAATTCCCAGAGCAGTTGGACTACACAGGCACTTGTGGAAGCCCAATTTTTTCAAGATTGCTACTATTACTACAATTACTATTAAAATACTATTCCCCTGCTATTTGCAGGCTCAAAACAATATTTTAGAAATGCTCTATCATTTTTGCTTACAGGAATAGAAATGTATTTAGTGTACAAGACTTGTTCTACATCACATCTGATCTAATTAATTTTATCTTTTTTATCTGCAGTATCAGATGGCTCAAAAATAGTAGTGTTTGCAGAACACAAAATACTATAACAACAACAACAACAACAACAACAACAACAACAACAATAATAATAATAATAATAATAATAATAATAATAATAATAATAATAATAATAATAATAATAATAATAATAATAATAATAATAATAAAGATCTTTTAAATACAAGGAATAAACATCTGCAAATTCTTGTGAAAGCCTTATTTCTCCGAAAGATTTCCAGTCATTTCTGGAATTCCAGTGCTACACCTTAACTTGTTTAATTGTTTTTTAAATATGTGTTCTAAAATTCTTGACATTACATTTATATAGATGATTCAAACTCAAGTGAAATTACGGTAAAGTGTAAAATAAGATGGGTGAATATTTTTTTTATATAATCTGTGGTCATTGTAGCGCAGGAGTTAATCCAAAAAATAACTAGAAAACTATTTATCCTCCTTTGGATCGAGTTCCCAGCTGCCCTTCAAATCTTTCTTCCGGTGATTTTTCTAATTGAGTCTTGATTCTTCTTACTTTTTCTTTACTGTTTGATGTTTGTAGCTGGCAAAACCAGCTACTGACCAGAATTCTGTAGACTATGTACATATACACTCACCAGCCACTTTGTTAGGTATGGCTGTTCAACTACTTGCTAATAAAAATATCCAACTAGCCAATCACATACATTTAAGGCGGTCTGCTGAAGTTCAAAAAGTGATATAAGAAACTTGCCATGGTTGTTAGCATTGGACAGGATGGTGTGTGTATTTCAGAAACTGCTGATCTGCACACAATCATCTGTAGGGTTTACAAAGAATGATCTGAAAAAGAGAAACTATCCAGCAAGCAGCAGTTCCTTTGGGAAAAATTTAATTACAAAATGTAAATAATGTTGTTCTGATGACTCGATTTAAGCTGCAGGAATAACAACTTGGCATAAATGACATGAAAGCATGGCTTCATTGTGCCTTCTGTCAGGTGTTCAGGCTGCTGCTGGTGGTTTAATGGTGTGGAGAATATTGTCCTAGCACACCTTTGGTCCCTTAGCACCAACTAAGCATCATTTAAACGCCACAGTTTACCTTTTATTGCTAACCATGTCCATCCTTTTATAACAGTGTATCCATCCTCTGGGGCTGTCCAACTTGGTGCTAGCAAGCTGTACCTAAAAAGTAGATTGTGTGTATTATGCTGACATAAGAAAAATAACAACATCTCATAGCCTTTCTAAAACCCATTAAATTAGCTTTATAATTAAGGCAATTTTCACTGTCTCTTGCTTTTAGGTGGCTTGGAACTTTAATATTTCATTTGGAAAGCAAAGTTTACAGCCACTGTTATAGATGTTGTGATGTTTGGTATTGTGTGGATGAACTAAGGCGACTGAGATACTGAGCATTAGGGTAGAAAAGTCTTGGCTCAAATCTTATCTTAATGAGCCTAAAGTTGAATAAATAAAAAAAACAAACATTCAAACTATCTAGCTGTATGCCTCTTTTCTCTCATATTTCCCTGGACGTTTGTACTGTGGGAGTTGTGTATCCAGAGCAACAGGTGTATCATTTGTCAGCTGTATTACACTTTCTATTACACTATTACATTTCATGAGCAATTACATCCCGTTACGTTACGGGGAAAGAAGAGGCTGTTTATGTCTTGCAATGAATCGATTTTGAGCTTCAGCCGCATTCTTGATTGATTATCTTGTACTACACAGAAAAAAACATGTCATTTTCTGAAACCAAATATCTCATAATTTTATTGCATTGATAAGAAAATGCTCATAGTTCTTCAGTGAGCAGCCATACAAAGAAAAAAGATGGTGCAACACTGAAACAAAAAAGAAAACCAAAACTGCAGTCTTACTACGCTCCTCTCCTCTGCTTGGCCCAGTGTAGTTGTCACTCTTCCTTTTCAGTCCATCACGTATACAAAATAAAAATGAAAAGAACTAAAAGATCATTTTTGCAGTCTGTATCAAAGCAATTATAAAAATAAAAACCTTTAAACTCAATTTTTTCTTAATTTGCAATCACATTTTCAAATTCTACAAATCAAAAAGAGCAACAAGTCCAAGCAAAGAAGTCTATGTACTGTATTGCACCCAATACAAACCAGCCTATGCCCTCTGTTGTATCCAATACAACTGTTTGTTCTGTGCAAATAAGGTTGGTCAATGCAACACCTATTGTATAAACTGATGCATAGTCATGCTTGACATGTTCACAAGTAACATGCACAAACATAAATGTACAGTTAGAACTGATTCTCAACTAAAACTCATCTGAGATGAAAAATCATGTCAGGAATATTTACACACAACACAAATAAAGAAATACCACTGGAAAGAGAAGGAAGACTTACATTTGATATGAAGATGAAATCCATCAATTCAAACTAGCTGTTTGATACTACTACACATTCAAATGATACAAAGAAAGACATTCCCTCTCTGCTTAACAGCCAATACTTCTTTTTTTTGCTTCATAGTCAGTGTACATATTTTGGACAGTACATCACAGGGACAAAGATAACAAGTATCTGTACAATCAGTCTAGGAAGCCATTTGGAGGGACTCAAAGTTCCCAAGTACATTTACACATTAAGCAGAATACAGACAATATATAGCCGACAAGAAACACCATTCACTATTGAAATAGTGGACATTTCATACAGGCAATTCATGCTGTCAGATCCAACCATGGATTATATGAGATGCTTCACTTTTGTCTTTTCTAAAAACAGCCCAGAATAAACATTTATTCAACTTGGGGTTAGCAAACATGAGAACAAGCAAGTGCTTATTTCATTGATCCCCAGACTTTTGGTATAACTGAAGTTAATCAAGAATCACTGGCAGATGCTTAATTCCATGTAAAGTTATCAGAATTAGAGTCTGAGCAGAAAGTAGACCTCGGGCTCAGACACTGAGTGGCTTGTGTTTGCAGGTGGAAGAGAGTCATCAGTATAGTATCGATCTCCATAATGGTCACCATTTCCGTAACGTAATGATGTGCAAGCTCCTTCGGGAAGTCCCCTGTCTTCCAGCTGACCAAGATAACCTGCTATGTAAGAACCAGTAGAGTGTCTGTTCGGATTCTGTGAGGCTGGTTTATTCCTTAATACCACCCCACCAATGCCACCAGTGCTGTTGATGACCACCCCTGAGCGAGGTTTTAGAGCTTCTTGCTGTCTTTCGCGAGCCCGGCTATTGATGTGACGTACACGGCTTTGACTACGGGAGGATAGGCGACGTGTTAGGGGTGGAGGGGAATCATCTATATCCCTGGACACAACAGGAGCTAAACTTGGTGCCTGTGGCTGTGACAGTGGGGATTTTGCTTGCAACTGAGGAGACTGGGGCCTATCAATGTCACTGTCATCCCCCTCCAAACTGACCAGCTTACGTAGCTGTTCGGTAAGAGGATCACAAGACTGTGACTGGAAAGTTACTCCCTCTATGGTGCCCGACTTCTTTTGCTTCCTCATATGGGGCGTGATGAAACTGCGACTAATAATGTGGTATTTGCTCTGAAAGTTGCATGATATGTCTTCAGAGGTTAAGTCTCCCAGGGATTTGGATTTGCATGGGCTGGGGGCTGTGGAGTCTATAGTATCAGAGTGAGAAAGAGGCTTTAAACTAGACTGTCGTGTAGTTCTGGTTTCAGCCTGTGGCTGGTGCCTATAATTAATCTGAGAAACCTCGTGGTTCCATGACTGCTGTTGGTCAAATGATTGTGTTTGACTTTGGTTGTGTAGCTGGCTGTTCTGTGGCGCCTTAGAGGACATAATGCAGTCATAGTCCAGATGGTTGTATACTGCTTCACAGTCTGAAGAGGGGGGATAAAGGCCTCTGTCTCTACAGCTGTTTACAGATGTAGCAGATTGATCATGGAGGCTTTCTGAAGAGGAAATACCATTTTGGTAACATCCTGCTTGCTCCCTCTCCAGCTGTTCATACCCCAGCTTGTCTTGATGAGCCACGTTTAGGATACGATTCCCACTGTAGCTCCTCTGCTGGTAGGAAGTGCTGAAGTCTCTGGTGTGGTTAAGGGCCTCGGAATTTCTCTGAGGTATGGGGTAGCTGTTTTGACGCAGTGGACTGGGTTTAGAGGGTCTAGAGTTTAAAAGTCTATAGTGGAGGGAAGTCTGGGAGCTGTCATGATGTTCATCGTGACTGAACTGCTGAGAAGAAGGTTGATTCATGAGGGAATGATGCTGTGAAAATGCAACGTGAGAGGAACGTGATGAGTACTGCTGTTGGGAATCATAATATGAAGAAGGCTGTTTTTGTAGGAAGCAGCTGGGAGTGGACTCATGGTTTTCATATATAGCCTGGCGTTTGATAGGACTCATAAACCCAAACTCATAATGTCTTGGGGAAGTCAGCATCGTCTCCAGTGGATCCTCATCTACATTTAACTCCACTTCTGTAAAAACCTTTCCAGATGAATCGCGGGGAATGTGGTGTGTGTGTAAACTGTGACCGTTTACAGAAGAGCCTATGTACCTTTTAGAAGTATTTTGTTCTGTTTCACTCATTGGTCCTGGGGGATCAGTCACCTCTTCATACACCCTCTCCTCTATCTCATCATCTATTTTTCTTTCCACACAATCCAAGCCTATATTATGACTGTTCCCCAGTCCCTGAACCACCTTTGCTGGAGATGACCCCAAACTGCTTGAGGGTGTGCTCTTTAAAGTGTCTGCCTGAACATGGACTGTCTGTTTCTTTAGGTTGTACACTGATACTGGCGACAAAACCGCCTCATCTAGAATCGTATAGACCTCCTCGAGCTCAGTGGTTTCTGGGCTGGAGATGAGGGCTGGTGCACGTTGGGTAGTTTTGTGAGGTGAACAGATTTCCTGATTTACATTATTTGCTTTTTGAACTGCCTTCTGGGGACGTGTGGGATTTTTCTTGTAGGGGGAATCTGCGCTGGTTTTCAGAGGAGATCTGAACTCTTCTAGTGCTTTAGGGGTAGTAGGCCTCAAGTTTGAATGATGGGACGGGATCATATCATGAGATGTGAAACTGTTTTGGTCAATAGTGCTTTCAAACTGACCAATAAGAGCTGAAACAGAGCCACATGTGTCTTCCTCATTGCTTAAGGATACAGCATCAATAATTCTGGAAATTGTGCTGTCATGCATAGAGCTGGGGCTCTTTAAATCACAGTACCCGTTGACAGGGGAAAGAGGGGCCACAGATGAGGGGACAGGGGAGGAGGATGAAGACACTGAAGGTGCAACTGTGAATGTTGTGCTGCTTAATGATGTTTCTGGTTTATCCAGTTGCATCTGGCTATTCATTGCAGGCAGTACAAGAGAGTTTTTCTCTGTTCTTGTGGAGATGATCTTGGATTTGTTGACTTCTGGCTGGTAATTCGCATAGTCTTCTTCCTTCCTCACTTCTCCAACACCAACAACCAGATAAGAAGTCTCTGACTGGTGAAATTCATTGTGTCTGTATGTTTTAGAGGGAGAAGGGGCATTTGATTCTGTGGCAAGTGATGATTCGATGAGTAGGTCAACAGATGAAGACCTGGGCCTGTCAAAAAGGCAGGATCCTGTGGACACAGATAAATGAAATACGGGATTAATAAAGAGATGCTTATATACAATAACTGATTTTGAATACCAAGCAGACCAACACTGACAACAAATAACAATCCAGCCAATACAAGGCAACAGCAAAACACAGACAAATGGATCACCAAGTACAACTGTGAAAGGAGAAGATGGTGGAGGTTTTAAATAAAGAAAGAATCCATGTTTGCAAAGATCAGATCAGGACGGAGATGGTCAAATGGGATAACATGGCACAGTAATATATTTCTCAGACCACTTTCCAACAAAATACACTGGGTGGACGCAATACTGGTATGTTTTTGAACGATGCAACCTTCAGACAATAGGTATTTTAGATTACCTGTAGGCATATCCTAGTCAGTTCTCTACTATAAGGAAACACACAAATGAAGATGGGACAGAAAAGGCACGTTAAGGTATTATGAAGAATAGGCTTTAGTCTGTCAGTTCACATGGTTACTGTACATGAGTTTTGTAGCATGAAGTAAAGCAAGGGAGAGAAATCAGAAAATATTTTACATTTATTAATCTGCAAAGCAAATCAAGGCAACTCCATGTAACATTCACAAAAATATAACAGTTTAAAAATATGCTGTAGTTTAAAAACAAGGTATTAAAAAATTAAATGTTTCACATTTTGACTCTGTTGTTATTGCCACAGATTGCTGTGGCCTGATATGTGTTAGTATCCGATATTAGATCATGAATCTTACAAATATATTTAATTCAGTTAAATTTTAATTAAATAGTGCCAAGTCACAAAAACAGTCTTTTCAAGGCTCTTGATATGATGGTATTTAAACTAGAATGGTTCGATTTTCTCAGTAATTTATATAATTTCTGTATTTATTTCCATCTTTGACTGCAGGATGAATGAAAACTACCCACCAATAATAGTGTCTGCACCCATGTCATGCTGTTCTTTGTCTGGGGAGCAGATGGAAAGCTGCCCTTGCAGAAGTCTGTCTAAGGGCATGGAGATCGGCCTGTGAATAAGTGGGGCTCGAGGCTGGAGACGTTTCTCCATCCCTCCTTCCTTCCCAGACACACCCTCTCCTCCTGCAGCAGCTGCACCTGTGCCATTCTTTTGGTCTGATATTGAAGCCACTGACTCTGACAGCATCATCTTTGTCTTCTTCCGTCCCTTTGCCGGGGCACTTGCCGTGCGTCGTAGGAGGTGATCACTGATGGAGCGTTTTCGAGGACCACTGGAATTTGTGTCAACGGAGGACTTGGAAGAACGGTTAAAGAAACCTCGGATACCTCGTAGCTGATTACTCTGAGGACAAGAGCCAAACAAGAAGAAAAATGTATAAGTAATGCCTGATCAACCAGTGTGTCAATCTAAAATAATCTAAATTCATTATAACATTTCAGTTTGAAGTTAAAATGTTGATGTGGAATTTTATATAAACGATGAGAGGTTTGGCATGTACTGGATATGACCAGTTAACAACTACCTGCTTTCATGAACATTGTCTATAGATGGCACCCTTACTCCTTAGTCACCACAGCAAACAAAATGCAAAAAGCTGTTGTTTGGTTGTGAACACATGCTTACATTAAAAATAATTACATGTACTCTCATAATAAGACAACAACAGGTAAAAAAAAAAAAAATCTGAATGAAAGCTTAATTTGTAAGTAAACTGCATGACTCAGTCAATTGAAATGTCACACACAAAAAGTCACTGAAGATAAGCCAGACTGCACATTTGCATCATGCATTGCTTTTTCATGCAGCAGCACACAGACCCTAGTAAATGGGTATACCTTATTAGATCCTAGAAAGTGCATTATGGTAAAGCTGGGGTTCAGCACTAGAGGGCTCCACTAGAAAGACAAAGTATTGAGCATAGCTTAAATGGACTGGTGTGTTGAGAAAAAAGCAATTTTCTGTTTACCTGTTAAAAAAAAAGTGTCACTTGATGAAAAAGGCTAACAAAGGGATTCCCCAGGCATTTAGGGCACTTACCTTCCCATAGACATCATGCACTGACATGTGCACAAAAATGGAAGCTTCAGTTAGCCCTTCCAAGTAAACATGTCTGTAACCTGTGGTTAGAGATGAAGAGAGAAAGCATGTGAGCTAAACAGTGTGTTTAACACAGATAACAGATGTTATCAAATGATGCAGGGTGATCTTCAGGATTTCAAAAGAAATTCAAATGGATCCAAACTTAGAAAAGAAAAGGAAAGAAAAGGAAAAAGAAAAAAGAAAAGAAAAGAGTAAAAAGATAACCTGACAAATAACTTTTTTTCACTATATAGTTACATGGTAAATGGTAAATGGACTGGTTCTTATATAGCGCTTTTCTACTCTTTCTGAGCACTCAAAGCACTGTACACAACTTGTACATTCACCCATTCACACCCATTCACACAAGCACATTTCTCTAAGTGCTTTCTAAGAAGCATTCACACGCACATTCATACTCCGATGGATGCATCGGAGAGCAATTTGGGGTTAGTATCTTGCCCAAGGATATTTGGCATGCAGACTGGGGAAGCCAGGGATCGAACCACCAACCTTCCGATCAGTAGATGACCTGCTCTACCACCTGAGCTACAGCCACATAAAATCATGGTTTGCCTAATACAACCAGGAGATGATATATCCCTTAGCAATAGCACCATCTAATCCACAAAGGGAAAATTATCCTAGTACTGTATTGATTCTAGCCATGAGTAACAACCTTGTCCCCTCTTATGTTTATGTCATTCATGCACAGTAAGTACAATATGTAAAACAAAGTCTTCACAAACCAGGCATCAGGCTGGTGAAAGCAACAGTCCGTTGACCAATAAAGTCCCTTCCAATTGGGTCATGGTCCCAGACAAGGAAACGCACCAATGCCACCTCAGCCATGTGAAGTGTAAAGGTCAGAGTCTCCTCCCATACTGGGTTAAAACCTGAAGAAAGAACACACATATATATATATATACATATATATACATACATATATATATATATATATGTACAGTAAGCTTAATTTTATTATTATTATCCATTTCATTAGTATGCCGTTGAAGCACACACCCACACACCGCATGACTTCCGTCGAGAAAAGGTAGGATCTCACACTGATCATATAATACTGTTGAGCTCCCGGGCTTCATAACCTTTCCCAGAGGAGGCATTCTCCCTGCCCCTGCAGAGTGCTCTCATCTGTGGAGTCACGTTTGGGTTGACACCCGAAGATCACGCCTTTTTGCTTCCATTGTTTCTGTAATTAATTAATCTGATTTTTTATCCGGGCTGTGCTTCACAGCCCAGAGTAAAATGCAACATCTGTGGCATTGTTTCATTGGTTTGCTCTGTTTTTAACAACAATGCCATTACCAGAATATGACAGAGGTGAAAAGACCTGTGACTTTATCTGCTTTTTTTGCATGCCATACTTGCATTTTGTTCTATAGTATGAACACTGTAAAACACAAAATATATGCAAACAAAACTCACACATACACAAATATTCCACATTCATCCTTTTTACACAAAAGCATGTGAAACAGTTATGAGAAAATATTATATTACATAATTTATACTCGTTGTATATAGTTCGGGTTAGGTCAGTGTAGAAATGTGCAATTTTTGGTCTGTGTGTGTGTCTAACCATTGTCATCAACAACTCGGGTCTGTTCCTTGCAGCAGTCAACTGGCAAACCGATTATTTCCACTTCAACAAAAGGATCAATAATCTGATGGAGGAGAAAAAGCAATGAAATGAATTGTATTTCATTTTATGACCCTGGCTATATTAAGAAAGAGAGCAACTGGAAGATCTCTAAACAGTCAAATAATTGTCCAAATGTGTGCAATAGCATGTAAGAACAAGAGAGAGACAGAGAGGGAGAGAAGAGATGACAGATGGAGAATGTGGAAACAGGGCATGTGTTTTGGTATGTTTTTACCTCTCCACGGTCCCCCAGCATGGAATCTGGCGGTTTGGGCAACTGCTGTCCGCTAATGATCTTGAGAATGAGCTGCTTCTTCGGATAAGCTGGAAGGGGATCATCACTGAATGGGTTGAAGGTGCCTAGAGGGAATAACAGACAGCAGCACACCAACTTTGATTAATTCCAGCAGTAAATACAAAAAAAAAAAATATATATATATATATATCTGTGACTTGCTTTCATGCTGCACACATTTAGTAAACTGTAACGAAATTGTACAGACTAGAACTGCAAACTAGATCTGAAGCAAGCCTGCTAAAAAATTCATCAGTGCCTCTCTCGTGTCATGCAGCTAACTCCCAGTTGGATAGATAATTATAAAGCAAACAACGCTGTACTGTAAAATGAAATCTCTCTAATGAACTGAGGTGGGTGAAGAGAAGGATATCTCAAACTTACAGCATGTTAAAAACACAGCAGAGTTCCCAAACATTATGCTGAATTATGTAACATGATCAGAAAGTTCTTCCTCTGATTGCTCTAGCAAAACATGCACTGAAACTATAATTTTAGTTAATATCTCTTACAGTTAAATTCTTATTATGCTTTCTTCAACAAACACTGAGTTAACATGTTCCAGCATGTTTCCATTCCAACTATAATGTACAATGTAATGTATAATGTACTATAATCCTGGGACTTGGAGAAACAAGAAAAACAAATAGGTACTGATTTAATTATCAGTTAATGCTATTCACAAATAATCTTTTATAAACGCTGACCTATTTGTGAGTTTGCAGTGAGTTTGTTGCTGTACCTTTACACATTGGAGGAGGCTTGAGGACATATCCAATACCTCCATTCACCATGAACTTGGCTCTGTTCAGCTGCATCATCCTCCCCTCTGTCTGATAGTTGAGTGCAACTAAAAGAAATAATAATAATAATAGTTATTATTATTATCATTATTAATTTAATAAACATATGATGTTAATGGATTTTCCTCTTTAGCATTTTTTTATTATTATTTAATCCTCCAGTGGGTTCTTAGTTAGTTAGTTAGTTAGTTAGTTGGTTAGTTTATTCTTGATCATTATCTGTAATATGAATTCTTGGTTTCAGTGGGGATTAATTTTGTGTAGGCTTTTATTATGTTTGGCTTTCCCTTCTGTGTCACTGTCACTGTTTTTTTAATTTATTATTTCGGTAGCCTGTGTCTTGTGTGCCTAGTATTTAGTTTTACATTCCCTCTCTTGCTATCATGGATATGTTTCAGTCACCCTCCTGTGTCCACTTCGCTTGATTACCTCATGTGTGTATTAAAAAGCCTCAGTTTGCCTTATGTCTGTTTGTCCTGTTTATCTGCCTGAGTAGTTTCCCTGGTTGGATTTTGGGATTCTGTTTTCATTTGCCATTTGCTCTGTTGGCTTCCCTTAATGAATGTTGCCTTTTGCTCATTAACCCGGTCTGCAAGTCTGCATTTTTAAGTCCACATTATCCACTAATAATGGCAAAACGTGAATACAGATAAACTGCAATGATTTCCCAGTACAGTAAGTCTAGCCTTATATTTAGTTGAAAATAGTACAAAAATAACACATCAAATATATATATCGGTCTACATATAGATATATATATATATATATATATATATATATATATATATATATATATATAACTTCAAAGGTTGATGAAGATGTTTCAAAGGTTTCAAAGATGTATGGCCAGGGTCACAAATGACTGACTAAGCTGTTTAATCTAAAATAAAATAAATAAATAAATAATAAACTGTTTTGAGTTGCTATTTCAACTCAAAACAGTTGAAATAGCAACATAACAACTCATAAAGGGAGTGTCCCAGAGATGGTTAGTGTTTCAAAAGCAAAGATGGGGTTCTGAAAGCCTGCATAGACAAATAGTTTAACAGTTTAAGAAAAACACCTTTAAAAAAGTGAAATTGCAGAGTATATTGGAATTCTGTCTTCTATGGTAGTATATGATACTATAGAAAGAACAGTGTCCATTCTTTAGATGGAACTGTTTTTGTTTTGCTTAAAAGAAATTAACTGTTTTAGATCAAGAAAGATTCCTATCTCTTCACAAATAACTACATTTCAAATTATATCAAGTGAAGGCCACCGATAAGCTGATTTGTATGTGTTCATGCATTTTTTAAGCAGTGTTAATGTATGACAGATAAATAGACTAGTTCTTATTTAGCGCTTTCCTACTTTACTTGAGTACTCGAAGCACTCTATACAACATGTATGATTCACCCATGTGTCCTTTTTGTCTGTACTTTTTCTACCTAAGTGCTTTTATCTAACATTCACACTCCGATGCATGCATCAGAGAGCAACTTGGGGTTCAGTGTCTTGCCCAAGGATACTTAGTTTCTAGCATGCAGATTAAAACAGCCAAGAATCAACAAAACACCCTTCCAGTCAGTATGTTGAACTAGGAGTATGGCATTTTTTTAAACAGCTGTGTTTTCTAAAGCTCTCAGAGTTTTCTAGAACCTAATAAGATCTCTAATTTGTCATCTTACCCAACTGACAACCCACGTTCCAGTAGAACTGAGGGTTGAAATTGGAAGAGTCGATGCGATATGCCGAGGGATAAATTCGAGACAGCTGCCTCTGGTTAAAAGCCAGAAACTCTTCTGTTCTGTGATTCACCAGAGACTGTGCTCTGGTCTCACTGAAAGACAGAACGTCACCTGCAGTGCCTGAAGAAAAACGAGGAGTTGTTATAAGAAGTTGCCCTTAATATGAAGATTGCATTTTGCTTGTGTGTGCATATGTCATAGCTCTGGTGTTTCACCTTCATTAAGACACTCCTGTGAGGCAACAGAGTTGGTGAACACCACAAGATTTGACAAATCTCTGCTCAGTTTCATCGTCTTCCTCTTTCTTCCACACCTGAAACAGTCAGATGGACGATTTTAAAAAGAGGACAGAGATGACAAAGTGAGATCATCGAGGCAGATGGAATAAAAAGGATAGTAGTTAAAACTTGAACATTCATCCATCCATTAAAGTATTTATATGAGAAAAGCATTGCAGGATAGAAGATTGTCCACTGGAGGCAACTTGGAAACCACAGGAAAAGAGCATCAAAGGCAAAAAGCTTAATAGGGACCAGAGGATATGCAGTGCAGAAGACTCACTCAGATTCCCACACACAAACAACTACACCGTCATGCACCCACAGTCTTAAAAAAAGTCAGCCACTCAGACACATGCTTGTGGGAATCTGTATTGTGACAGTTCCCTGGGACATGCCTATATGAATATGCAACAGAGACTGGAAGAACAAAGAGAGACAAAGGTCCTAGTTGCAGACAGCCGCTGAACAAGGAAAACAAAGCTGGATTTCCACATTTTTTTGCCAGTGTTGACTCAAACAGAAATGGGGGAAAACAAGACCAACATGGACATAAAACTGAAAAAGAAGTGGACTATATTCAAACTGAGGATGAAAATGGAAATACTACAATTTACTTTGGTATGATTCCTTTCAGATTCTAAAAGGTGATTCTAAATAAAACACAGACCAAATAATGTGGCATCAACAATTTTGCCAAATAAATGATCAAAGTTTCTAATTATGGCTTTGAATAAAATATCCATCTTTGACTACAAGTTAATAAGTATATGAGCTGTGGGATGGTTTATTATTATTATTATTATTATTATGTGATGCATTCTATTATGGCGCCAGTTTCATGCATCCTAGACCCTTGGTATTATTGGGCTTTTGTAGGAAGTCAGTAAAATCAGGGTAAGGAAGGCATGATTGCACAGCAGGGCATGCAGGCTCAACATTACAGATAAATTTGAGAAAAGTGGAAAAGGGTGAATGTTAAATACAGTCACCCAAAAAATCTTTGATGCTGGTGGTAGCTCCAGATTTGACTCCTTAAACTTTCTACATAATCTTTTCTCCACAAAAACAAAGTCTTCTCCAGCAAACATACAATATTTGTTTGGAGAAGCTTCAGTGTTTTCATGACACTACCAGTGACCTGGATTGTTTCATGCTCCCAGCAGTCAGCAAGTATCCAACCTCTCAGCTGTCAGAGATTGTCAGTATTGTGATGAAGTGGTTCAAAGGTCACCTGTTGAACTGTCCTCCAGCCTCCCTCCCGGACCTCTCCTGACCATCTTCTTCCTTGTCCATGCTTTGACATGTCAGCCTGGATTTGGAGTGCCTCTGGATAGTGAAGAGACAGAGATATGTAAACAAACACACAATTACACTACTGTAAAGGTTTGCCCTCTAAATAAAAAGTATAAACAAAAACATATCTAATATCCATAAAGCCACCTACATTCTTACAGCACACGTTCTTTATGCCTACGAGTTGTCACTAGTGTTTTTTCAGCAAGTCCGTTTCACTGTGGCTGTTGCAGTATGTTTGAGTGTGTGATTGTGCATGCCAGTGGATGTTTCATACATAGCATACTCAATCACTGCGAGACTTTTTTTGAATAAATTGTTTTCTGTTTTCTTAGTTTTGTTGTGCGTTTAGCTAGTCTGTTCTATCAGTGGTAAAGTGAAGTTAAGAAGAGTAATTACAGGGTTAAGGCTGCCTACCAGCAGATTACTTGCACCCATGTGTGAACAGATATATACACACACGTGGGAGGGTGCACAAAATGCAAAGAGGGAGGCATAAAGGAATGAAGAGTAGATGCGTGTGGGCAGTAGAGGAAAATGAGGAAGGTAAAAGGAAGCGAATGGCTAGCAAGAGAAATTCAGAGAGAGAAATAACCAAACTGAGGAATGTGGAAATGTTTAGGAAATCTTTTCAAAAACCACCACCCTCTTAAAACTGACACGAACTTGCAATCACGCTGAAGAACTGAGAAACATTGTAATCAGTTTCACTAGATTTTTTTTACAGTCGGCCACACTCTATAGGAGAAATTTACCATAAAGAAAATTAAAATTTGTATATGCATATTAGTATGCTTTATATCTACAATTATAATTCAAAGGTACGTGATAAAGAAAAAACTAACATAGTGGCATAGACCATCACAAAAACATGGATTCTATGAGTTTCCTAAGCTACCGTTAGCTGGAAGTACCGTTTTTTCCAAAGCATACTTGTTGATTTAATGTTTCAATGATGGTGGTGAAAAGCACTGTTCAAGAAGATGACGAGTTTAAAGGCCGTAACTTAGATTCACATAATTTCCATACTCATTAAAACATTTAGTAACCTCTTGTGCTCAATGGATGAGACTACTCCCATCAAGATGGAAATCTTTAATCGAAGGATAAAAGTGATTACTCATAAAACTTTGCATGCACTAGTTTATGGTGTGTGCAGGGACCGTTCTTTTTATGTAGAATTTAACATGTCAGAAACTAAGCTTAACCATTCCTCTAGTGCCAGAGTTAAAAATTCTGGGTTTTTTCTTTAATGTGTCATAAAGTGTCATTTACATTAGTATTTGCAACTAAAAGAAAGCAGCAGTTGCTTCTGTTTCACTTCTTGTAAGTGATGCTTATCAGTTAGAGAGCTGTCTCTGATGATGAAATAGAGCAAACAGTGTGGCAAGGTTGCACCAAATAAAAGCTCTGCTTAATAAAAACATATGTAGTCTAACATAACAGCTTTGAGGTAAGCACTACCTTCAAGAAGGCTTTAAAGTTGTGTGGCTTTTTTTCCAAACTATTTTAAAGAAGTGTTGATAAACAATTATGTTCATTTTCAGGGTTGTTCCTAAAATGCATTGCAATATTGTAATTATTTGATGAGCTGGTATAAATTTAGTGTTAAGGTTGTGTAACACTAGCTCTTGCCTAGAAGAAGAGCTGGTCTTTTTCTTATATACAGTGAATACAACGCAGCACTAACACTGTCAGGCTTGGCGTAGCACAGAGACTATAAGAAGATCCACACACAGTTACTCTCACGGTCCTGAGTCGGTGACCCAGTGTTTTATATTTTGTATTATTATATAGTCTTTGATTTCATTGCTACTTAGGTTCTAGTCTCTTGGTTACTGTTCTGTGCTCCGTGTTCCATGTTCCCTGTGTCTCCTCAGTATCTAGTGTGTGTCTTTTGGATTCCTGGTTCTTAGGTTTAGTTCTGTATCTATGTTTAGTTATCTGTCTTCCCTGTCAACCATGTCCCCTTGTGAAGTCTATGCTGTCCGCACCTGTCCTGTGTTTCCTGTTTTATTTTGATAGTCCTTGTCCTGTGTGCAGCATATCTAGATTTGCTTCCCCTTGTCTTATTATATATAATTAGTCCCAGCTGTGTTTCCCTCCTGTTTCCTATTCCCTCGTTACTCCCTCGTGTATTTAAGCCCTGTGTTTTCCTTTGCCGTTTGGCATGTCATACTTCCTTATATACTGTGAGTCGCTCCATGTTTTTAGTTGTCCTGTGTTTTGTTCTTAGTTTTATTCTCAGGGTTTTGGTTTGTTTTTCTGTAAATTTATGTTATGAAGGATGTTCCTCTAGCAAGAAGAACAGCTGTCGTTCTAAGTTTATTTTCCGTGCCCAAGTGTCTGCATTTGGGTCCATTTCCTGACTGCTCCAGCCATACATGACAGTTACAATATCTACAGTAAAATCTGACTAGTTAACATTCTATATCTAGTTTGCTTCGTGGTTTAAAATAAAGAGAAAAATACAGTATAAATACAACAAACTGCAGCTCTGCTGTTGAGCTGATGGAGCGTGTTAAATCACCACCCTGGGTGAATTCAGTCAGGCTGGCTGTTCTGACAAGAGACTCATTGATTTCAGCCGTTTAGTGCAGACTTGCACATTTTTCCTTCATGCACAAAGACAGCATTGATTTCAAGGGGCAAGTTTGGTCTGCCATTCAAATAAAACAAAATCTCATCCTGCTGAATATTAGTTTCCCTCCCAAAAAAGATCATTCGAAAGTGGTTTAATATTCTAAGAAGTAAAATAACTGATTACAACCTAATCTGAAGCTGAACAAAGATGAATTACATTTTAGGATCCCAGATAAACAGAATAAGAAACAAGCACATAAAGCCACCTCCTTTTCTATGCTTCTTACCTTCTGTTTGAGTGTCGTGATGAACGATCTGCTTTGGGATTTCTTCAGAACCCCTCTGGAGCTCTAAAATATATATTTTTAAAAAATGCATTCAGAGGCTTTCATATTTCTGTTCACGTGCACTTTTTTAGATTTGTGCATAAGAATCATTTGGTGTGAATCTTATAACAGTCACATTAGCACCCAAGTGAGTCACTTAAACCCTAAATCTCAAGAGATGCATATAAAAGACATTAGCCAGTACAGCACAATACAACTGATAAGTGGGTGGGGGGAAAAAAAGTACAGTAAGTAACACCTAGAAATAAATAAGTAAAAAATTGTGGTGACAAAATGAGGTGAAGGGTATCACCAGCCAACCATGAGTAGAATAAAACGAATAGGAAACCCCGATGCACAACACCCACTACATTAAAATGGCTGTCAGGAAACTGAAGCTTCTAAAAATAGCACAAGAGGCAAGCAGGGAAATTAAATATTAAGTAACACTGCAGACATTTAGTTTCTCATCACTTTCAGTCTGTTTTGACAGCCTTTGGATGAATTTGGATTACGTGGGTGGAAACATAAGATCCTTCAGACAGATGTGTGTGTCTCTGTGTTTTCATGTGTTTGGTTAGTGTGTTTGGTGCAGTAACTAGTCTGCCTCTTTATTTTCTCCATCCCCCTCCATGACTAATCCCATGGCCTAGTTGTATCCCCTTCTTTTTTTGATTTCTTCTCTTCATCTGTTAACAAGTATAACTCTCCTCCATACTCATCCCCACACATCGCCTTGCGGCTTTACCTGCCGCAGATTCTTCTGAAGACCCTGGTGTGTGGCTCGGAGCAAAGCTCTGATGCTGAAGCTGTCAGTGTCTTCCTTGTCTCCGATCCGAGACTCCTTTAAAAGAGAGTCCAGTTTCTTTCTGATGTGAGACTCCACCACCTGGTGGTGACCATTGCCCTAAGTGAAAGAAGAGACAAAAGGAAAATGTTTTCAGTGTGGTGTTGAGTAATGCCTTTTTGAAGCAGGAGCGCACCTTATTGCTAATGCAAAGCACCTGAAATTGCAAAACCAAACTGCTATAAATCAAACCTGTATACAGAGTGCCATATATTTGCAAGAAATAGAAGTAGAAGATGATAACTGCATATAATCACATATAATCTTGTGTATATCTGAGGAGTATCGATTTCCTTTCCACAGGTCAGAAGTGTATAAGCGATAATGCTAATGAATAAACATCTCCATCTTGTATAAAACTGTACACCTGCTGAATGAATGGCTGAATGTGAATGAGTAATTTTCTCAGTGAATTATATCTGGAGCTCAGTATGTGTATCATTCCATTCAAAATGACAATAAAAATAAATATTTACAAACAGTCTGAGTAATCAAGACCATGCAAGTCACCTTTTTACAAATCCGATGCATCATTACTGTACAAAACTTACACCACACTATTATTGTAATGTTCAGCTGTGACTGCTGTGAAAGCAGACTGGTTTTATGAGCTCAATACAAAACCTCCCATCAGTGGAAACCTGCCATCTTCCGTTTTAAATTGGCAATGATTATCTGAAGTGGCATCTGCAGCCTCGTGCCTCTCAGCTAAATGTGGAATAAGGGTGCCATATTTGGTTACACAACTATACCATCTGGAAGAGTCTTGTCCTCTTTTAAGCATTGTAAGGAGGACCATGGCACTATTGTATCACAATATGATGATGATTAAGAATAGCTATGAAAATAGCTCAGGGAAAACTAAAGAGCAGTTATCATAAGCTGGCATTGATGGCATTCTTGGACATATTTTCTAGCAGGCTGAGTACTAAGTGCATTTAAAGTGGGGGTTTTTTTCTGTTTACTTTTGACTTGAATCTACGGCTGCTTGATTAAGCACCGGTTATTCCAAAACATTACAACAATGACGATCATTAAAACTTTGCAAGCAAAAATTATTGAAGTCATTACCTCTAGAACAACAATACCATTTAGATCTCATTATCTAACCTCTGTTTATGGTGCCTGTATGTGGCGGTTGGGATTAATTCACTGCAAACTGTTTGTTTGTTTTTTGTTTGCTTGCCTGCTTGCTTTTTGACAGGGTGTTGTTTTTGTTATTATTCTTTGTTATTAATTTTAAATTAAGATAAATAATTTATCTACATCATGATTTGACATAATTTAAGTTCATCGTTAATTAATCAATGTTACTTGACCTGGTTATTTGATTTTCATGGTACAAACAAGTGTGGCTTAGAAACTTATCTGGAGACATTTCCTACACACAGCTCAGTAATAATATATAATATATATATAATATATATAATATAATATATATTATATTATATATATTATATATTATATAATATAATATGGTAACAGTGTGATAACAACGTAGAAATGAGACTGTAATAACATGGAAATGACAAGTTAATTACCAAACCAAAATTCAACTGAAATCCAAGTAATATCTTGTATCGACAGTGGTTCTACCTGAGTAATATTACATTATTTTATTTTTCTTATTAATGTGTAACTGAAATATGCCGTTTGCATCGTATTATAACAGTCTCATAATCATATTATCATCATATTATAATACTGTTACCAACATAATGATATTCTGTTGCTAACTGGTTTTGCCTAATAAGCATATATTGGTTTCCATATTATGGGTAATATTACTGTGGTGCAAATATTGTTGGTACAAGATAATACCTATTTAATAATATGAAATTATTTTTTAGTAATCAAGTGATAATAACTTGCTATTTTCATCTTATTACCTTCTTGTTTCCACCCTATTACCTACCATTATTTTTGCACCGTTGTTATAAAAAAAAAAAGTGCTACGACTACCAATTATTTCCATTGAGAATATAAGTAAATGCATTTTTTGAATTTTATATTTTTCAAGGAAGTTAGAGTAGATGCCATTTATTTACATTTCTAAATATTGTCACTAGTGTTTTGATGGAAAAACAATTGCAAAGAAAAGCTATTCTTAAAAGCAGCCAATTTTAGCTTTACAATTTTGTTTTCTTTATATTTGTGTCAGTCAAAACATTGTCTGAACGTGTTGATAATAATCATTATTATGGATCGTATAAGAGCATGTTGTGTTATTGTGCATGCTGTTAAAAAAGTGCAAACCCTCGGTGACAGGGAAAGACAATATGAAACATGAAAAAAAGTTGATCAAGCACACTGGAAGTGTAATCAGTCACCCAAGAACACCTTTGATTTTACTCATTTTAAGACAACTCCAATATTTCTATTTCTGATACAGATTGTTTAATGTATATATTAAGTGCATAGATACAAAAACAAAGTCAAGAAATTATGACAGGATCTAACTGAAAACAAGCAGGAAGGTTTCAAGTAATGCAAAAGAACATGTCTATTTGGACATGATAATTTGAGGGTTCATGCTTCGGTGTGTGCACATCATCATTCATAGATTTATTCCTCTCTTACATTACTGCTCTTGAGCTTGAAGTCGTCCTCAATTTCATCAGCGCTGTCATCATCGGACACCTCCCCTTCTTCAGCATCTGCAGACAGATAGGCAGGCAGGCGTTTTCCCTGCATAAGAAAAAAAAAACACAGACCAAGACATGAGAAGATAGACATTTGACCCATGCATATGTCTTAAATGCATCGCTCATCCCTTTTATACACATGAACACCCACTCTGCTTGGACTTCTAAGATAGTCCAAGAATAACACAGCACAATTCAATATCTCTGACTCCAGAATATATACAGGCAGATAATGAGCATCCTCCTAATTTTTGAAGATGCTTTACTAGATTCAGCAGGCAAAAATTAAAGGATATAAGCACAGAAGACAACAAAAGACACACATATGTGCAACCACATACATTCTAAACAGTCATCTGCAGAGTCTCTGAGAAGCTTTCCGAGCACTCCTTTCAGCACACAGTGGAAGCCCATTAGTAAGCCACTCTGGAGGTGTGAGTGGGAGTTAAAATTTTCTAAGCGTCTTCTTCTACTATCAATGGCATACTCTATGCTTACTGCAGTACATCACCACCCTCACTTCAGCAAGCAATACATCCCCTTTCCTTCTATCTATCTGTGACTGTCAAAAATCTTTACGCCAATTTTCTTCATTGTCTTGTGACTGTCTGGCCTCTTCTGCTCTTGCTCTTCTGGTTTATTGAGAAAGGTGAAAGCCTCTCAAACAGAGGGACAAAAAGGATGGGGGAGCAAAGGGCCTTTATATAAAATCAATAATGCTCTTTAACTTTGCAGACATCTGACCATTTAAGACAGATCCAGGTTTTCTTTTCACAGAGAACAATGCAGACCTTCTTCAACGTTACAGATAAGCTGCACTATATCTCATTCTTATATATATAAAAAAAATCCAACAAATGGTGAAAGCTTTTGTTGGACTCTCTCTTGGAGTCTCTGGGCAACTCCTACTGCACTGGTGGATAAGGATCTTGGGTCTCAGGTCTTTTTAGATCAACCACAATTTACAGATCATTTTTGCTGGACACTTTTCCTGCATCTTGGGAGAGGCTATTGCTCTAAACAGATAAGCTTGTGAGGCTAGACATGGTAATGTTCTTAGATAAACTTGCAAGTGCAAAATCCATTGTAAGGTCACTCTAAATTGTTGCTTTTATCTATATGATTACATCGACTGAAGAATATATCTGATCGCTGTGGAAGTACACCAGTTTAGTAATACACAAAAGACTTTGTGTGTTCAAAAAAATTTGGTAAGTATGTTTTGTTATTGCTTGTTCACATTGAGGTGTACTGTGAAGAAGCTTAAAAGAAACTTCAAAATCAATCATGTTTCATCTTTAAATGACATAATACAAAATTATCATGAAGCATACTATGGTAAGAAGCCTACTTTGGCTGCTGTTAAGATGCAAACTACAACAGTCACATGCCAACTTAAAAACTATTAAAATTACCCCAAAGGAAACATTTGTGTATACTAACCAGGCACTCTTTTATGTACATCTGTCAACTTCAAATATCTCACCTGCCAATAGTAATGCATGGATAGATTTAAGTATATGCACATGGTATATGCACATCTGCTAAAGCTGAAACCAAGCATTGCAATGTGGAAGAAAGGTGCACTTTGACCTGCTGGTTGGTGCCAAATGGGCTGGTCAGATATTTCAGAAACTGCTGATCTACTGGAATCTCCAATAAAACTATCTCTAGAGTTTACAGAGTATGGTCTGAAACACAGAAAAAATAAAATATAAAACAAGTCAATAGTAACTCGTATAACAACTATATGCAAAAGAGCAATTCTGAATGCATGATATGTCAAACTTGAAACAGATGGGCTACAGCTGCAGAAAATCACACCAGATGACACTCCTGTCAGCTGAGAACAGGAAACATTACACAGGCTCACCTAACTGGACTAAAAATAAAAATAATAATCTAGTCTGACAGGTCTAGATTTCTCTTGGAGTATTCACATGGCAGGATCAGAAATGTAAATTGGTGTAAATATCATATAAGCATGGATTAATCCTGCATTGTATTAATGGTTCAGGCTGCTGGTGATAGAATGGTGTGAGGAACATTTTCTTGGCACACTTTGGGCCCCTAAGTACCAACACCACAGCCTACCCAACTATTGTTGGTGACCATGTCTACCCCTTTATGACCCCAGTTTACCATCTGCTGACAGGCTGCTTACAGCAGGACAAAGTGCCATGTCACAAGCCTCAGATAACTTGTTTTAAGTTCATGAAAAACTTCATTTTTTATTATGATCTGTCATTTGAGGAAAAATTGCAATATATTGAGTTTCTTGAATAAGTACAAGAAACTGTTTGGGGTTTCTCTTTTTTTTTCAATTTGGTAAATACAAATAAATAAATAAGGATGATAAACTTTGATATTTCAAAGATTTGTTGTGATGTTGTATGTGGTAGGTTGTATTATAAAATATTTTTCAATTCAACATTGCTAGTTACAATTAGTTGTCATGGTTATTTTAAAAAATATTCACACATCCAAGCACAAAAAAAAATAAAGTGCAAGACAAAATTGTACCAACATCCCAGAAAAAGCATAAAGATGGCACAAGGTTGGGCTGCAATTAAATAATTTATTCTCTTCAAAAGTTTTAAGGCTATATTTTGATCCAGCACCCTGAAGGAGATTTGATCCTCTGAATCAATGTTGCCTCAAAAACTAAAATAATTTAATCATTAAACTAGAGCTCAGCAGTTCTGCAGACTTTTGTGTTTTGTAGTTAAAAAAACTTAACGCCTCACTCATCATATACTAGCTTCTCGTTCTTCTCTCTATCTTGCCTATGATTAATACATTGACCTAGTTTTGCACCACTTCCACACCCTCTCCCACTCCCTGCTCCTCTTCCTTCACTTCATCTGTTTATGGGAAATAGTTAGTGGCCTTGCAGTACCTTCTGAACTCGTGCACATGAAGTAAAATTGGCGTATGATCAGCACACTACTTTGTTCACTGAAGTGAGAGGAGAGCTGATGCAGTTGCATTTATTCACAAGTGTACTAACTGACAAGTCATATTTGAATTCAGTAAGACATTCATTCATTTAAAGCATGCACTGTCAGTCCATCTTCCATTCGTCTAACCACTTTAGACTTATTCTTACTTTGATGAGTATCTTGCCTTGCAGGCTGTGAGGACTGGGTAATGTTTTGCAGTCTCCACTCAGTACATCTCCTATGTCCAGTTTGTCTGCAAAGATTTCTCGCAGGTACTGTGCAATCTTCTTTTGCTGCTGGATGCTACAGTGGTTCTCTATGGAGAGAATCACTGGATACCTTTAAAAAAAAAGAACAAGACACATACTCAGCTTTCTTTAAGTTACATAAACGCTGTCCACACTCTCAAAATGTGCCTTAAACGAAATCAATGGACTGAAGTGAGATGGATCTGCTGACATGATCATAAATCACATTTCAAACTGTGTTCCCATTTCTCACCTCAATTCAACAGAGCAAAGAGGAGGTAAATCATAAAAATACATCTGTGCCTCTGTGGCATGGCATGGTGTATGCGAGTCAGTGGGCTGTGTGTGTGTGTTTTCATTTAGAAAAGGTGAAATGACTTGTGGCCACACAGCAGTACAGCTCAAATGTCAGGTTTGTCAGACTGACAGCTCTCCCTCAGGGGACACAGCCTCGCTTTCACTCCCACCTCTGATCCTTGAAACACACTTGCATGAACAACACACACACACACACACACACACACACAGACGCAGGCACTAGTTCTCTGCCAAAGAGCTAAAGACAAAAAGAGACAACAGAGAGAGTCATTTAATTTCAAACATCTAGCAGCTCCTCCCAGGTGAAACACCGAGGCAGCCCAATGAACTGCGTAATGTGTGCTTGTGCCTGTTTGTGTGTGCGCGCAAGTGATGCGGGAGAGCAGAGACTCACTATCTTTCATTATAGCCTCGGGCCCATTA
The DNA here is from genome assembly GCF_056152115.1 of Neolamprologus brichardi. Lineage (NCBI taxonomy): Eukaryota > Metazoa > Chordata > Actinopteri > Cichliformes > Cichlidae > Neolamprologus > Neolamprologus brichardi. The sequence goes on from NC_142117.1 coordinate 26,480,869, forward strand.
ATCACATTAACAGGTGGCACTGATGATAAAAAATTTACTGAATATAGAAAGTGAAAATGGCAACAGGAGAGAAAAGAGAGCAATAAAGCACATGACATTCATTTTATTAGTCTGTTCTTGCTGTCATTATTATTATAAACACTTAAGTTAATTAGGATCAGTAATTTTTTTTGGCATGTTTCACATGACAATGCTAAACATTTATTTTATACTAGAGCGCATCATCATGAAATCTTTGTTTTATTTCTTGGGTCATTAATGGCTTAAACTATTGATTTGTACTCAGTACAGGTCCATAACTTGCTGGATAAAGGCACCTTTTTTTTGTAGTTTTGCTGCTGTACACCACAGTGGAATCAAACAGTTATGTGATGAATAAAAATCCATTATCTGTCATAACTGCAGTTGTAGGTGTGTCACAGGCAGAGTTGTGGACCCAAAAGGACTCATCAACACGGAACCAAACTCAGAAGAAAAAAATTAACAGGAACAAAAGGCAAAATACCCAAGTAAATGGTCACAAACATAAAATAATCTGATCCACTGGCAGGATGACAAACAGATGGAAAGAACCACTACCCGCATGGGGAGAGAAGAGAGGGACATGTAAACAATAGCTGTGTCTCAATTCAGGGGCTGCATCCTTCCGAGCACCTGACCTTCGCGGTCTATGTGGGCCGGGTCTTCTGAAGAAGTGCGAGGACATGAAATGGGACGGTCTAGCCTTCAGATTTGCGTCACCGCTGTCTCGGTGGAGTTTAATAAACTCAGCCGTCTGCTCCTTGCTATGTAAAATATAACAGGACATTGGAGTAAATTCTCGACCATCTCACACTTCTGTTTAATCAGTCTTCTGTTTGATGTTTATTTAGCTGTGTGAAAACTATGATTTTAATCTCAGCCAAACTGATTTACTCAGGAACAAATAAAACACTGAAAAAAAGCCAAACAATAACATTTCTAAGTTATCTAAGTGATTTATATATCATGTTTAACCTGAGTAGCGAAAGACCGTGCGGGGTCTGAAAATGATGTGCTGGGAGTCCACTGGTCTCGCCGGGTTCTAGTGAACCTTTACCTCCCGGTCAGCTATCGAGCTGCTGGGTAACAGACGTCTCAGAAAATGTCAGAGCACTTTTGCAAATATGTGATGTCTTGATAAACCGAGCAGATATTTGAAGTTTACACACCTACATTCTTACCTGAAAATATGTTAAAAGTTTATTTTCTGACCCAGAAAGAGTGATATAAGAATTGAAAAGAGTAATAAGAGTAATATTACAAATAAGTAGCTGCCGCCATTGTTGGAAACTGAAATTGGCTGTGCCGCGCTATTAATTCTGGGATAGGTTGGGCCACGAAGGATACACCCGACCCATCCTTCAAATTTGGGGAAATAAAGAACGCAATTGTCGGCCGCATTTGGAGCAGCCTTCAAATTGGGACAGCCTTCGTTGCGTCGCTATGACGTAATTGGCCTTCAAATGCGGCCTCAGCCCCTGAATTGAGAAAAAAAAATACTAACCATAGCAAAAATACAACAACAAACAGGAACTAAACCTTAGAATATTAAATAAATTGGAATTAGACAGGTCCATAAACACTGGATCACAGACCCAGCGCAATGACATTACCTGTTTAAGAATTACTTACAGAAGCTCAAAAAGTAACTAAAACAAAATTTTAAATTTCAGGGTGGTTTTAACAGTTAGAGGAAAATCCTGGAGACAATTCATTTATGTACGTTTTTTTTTCTTTCTTTCTTTCTTTTTTTTTTGGATTTTCAAATATGGGGCCTAAAGAGATGGTAGTGCAAGAGGTTAAAAAATGCAATGCAAAGTGCAAAGTGCAAAAGACAGCAAAAACTTCAAGAGTGGCCAAATAAACAATCTAGTACATTCATGAAAAACGAAAAATGAACTGACCAGCTCAGGACCATAAGAAGGCCTGAAAGACCACAGAAAAAACATAAGTGGATAATCATGGTATTATTTCCATCGTTAAGAAAAACAACATCCCAACATCTAATTGAATAAATGATACATCTACCTCAGGTGGGCAGACATGTTCTGATGTGTAGGGGCTATACTCTTTGCTCAGAGTACTGCAAAATGCTGCAAAACTGATCAGACGGTGTTTAACAATGCAAACGGATAATGACCCATTATTACTAATATTTGATCCAGCTAGGTAACATAGTAGTTATACAGATCTATAGAACATGTATCATGAATTTTAAAGGTTTAAAGTAGACAGTTACAGGCAAACTCTGAATAGGACATGCCGTCAATCTGTTCCCTTTAAACTTAAAATAGCTGTATATTTCTGCCAACAATGTCTCAAAAATGAACAAAGTTAAGTTGAAAATAAGTTAAAGAACAGGCATACGACTTTTAATTAACTTTACCAAACATTTCAACATGCTGCCAAATGTAGTCACACTTTTTGTTTACTTACAGAAACTGAGGGTACTCCAATATCGTCATTATTAGAAACAGATAAATGGTTTTATAACACAATCGCTGCCATCACAAGAAGCTGCAATACTGGATGTCAAATTGAGCCAATGTGGCAGCAGGAAGCTGCATCATTCAACACTTTGTTTGGGTAATGTTGGACCTGACAGAGACAAACCGTGGCTCCTCGGGGAGCTAGAGGAAGTGCTGCTAAACAGATGGCTGGGTAATAGGTGCTATTCAGTGCCAGGAATCACAGTGTTCTCTTATTATCTACTTTCTGCAACTTCGTATTTAAACATTTCTGGGGAAACCTTCAATGCAATCACCAATATTTTGTTATAACGGTGTGAAAAACAGAAATTATGTTTATATCATGTTAGTGAGTAAACTGAAGGATAAATAAGCCAAACATAATTTCCATTTAGTATTCAAAGCTGTTTTCTCCCCCACTAAAATAATGGGATAATAGGTAGTGATGTGTCGGTCGCAAATAAACTTTTTTTCCGCTTCACCCCGCATACGAGCCTTGTGCTTTACGCTGGGATGAGGGGCGGTAGTTACACTCAGTAGCACAGGAACAGAGCAGGAGGGAAAGAGAGAGAAAGGGTCAGGGACAACAATGTTACATTAGAAAGGTATAGTGATCATCCACAACTATTTTCAGTTGCGGATGATAAAGGATTCAGAAAGTTTATTCATGCGGGCCCATATGACAGAGAATGTGCATCTTCTTTTTGTTTTCATATTTTAATTTATATTTAATTGTGTTGTGGTTTGCAGTGTTTTCTGCTGTTTCACTTTAAATTTGTAAAAGGAAAAAGCTGAAAATTTAAATAGTTAAAAGTTGAAATGTGAATAGTTGGTTTTTGTATTATATGATTTATTTATTATATTTTATGTGGAGTGAATAAATACAAGTATATTTATGGTGGCCCCTACAGACAAAGTACGTACAAACTCCAAAACACGTACGAACTCTGAAGCATGTACGAACTCTGAAGCATGTACGAACTCTGAAGCATGTACGAACTCTGAAGCACATAAAAACTCAAAACACGTACAAAACACAACAGAAGTGCTCCAGAATGCTAGGGGCAGTGTTGAGCTTTTGTTACCTAGTGGCTGCACAAGCCAGCAAGTACCAACGACCGGATTTGGTGTGTGGTAGTAACAGGTAAATGAACTTTTTTTTTTAAATTGTTTGAATATATAGGAGTGCTTGTGTATAAATACACAAACCATACACATATGCTTTCATGCTTTCAGTTGTGTAATTTAAGTGATCTAGGTAGCTCTGTTTTGGAAGTTCAGTTCATGCTAGAAATGTGTTTTGGAGTTTGTATGTGCTTTGTCTCTAGGGGCCACCGCATATATTTATATATAAAAATATAATAAATAAAACCACTTTTTTTTTACATTAGTAATTCCTTTTGTGCATAATTTTATATTATTTTTAATAATATATTCATGAAAGCAACAAAACAACCTGAAGAGCCGGTTCGGAGCCGAAAGAGCCGGCTGTTTTTAGTGAGCCGAACCGAAAGAGCCGGTTCTCTAAAAAGAGCCGGAAATCCCATCACTAATAATAGGATAATGGAAGTGTCTAGTTTCCATTAAACATTCACAAACACTCTGTCTCTCTCCTCCAGACACACACATTAAAAAACACACACACATAAACACAGAGAAGTTTTGACTCACTGGTTATTTATGAAGGCATATTTATTGATGGTCTCTATGACAGACTTGAATGGGATCTTTGAGGTCAGAGTGTAGCCATGCTGGACCATCGGCTCTCCTTCGGGACCATCCCAACAGTCCACTGTAGGAGAAGAAGGAGCAATGATTCAGAAATACTGAAACTATTTATATACAGTTCTCTCCTCAGAAGAAAATACAGCAGCACAATGCTACTGCTGTGAGTTTTTAGTCTGTTATCGCTGTTCAACTTTCCATATGGGAAACACAAAATGTATTTGAATAACCTTTGATTTCACAGCTCTTCTGCATGTTTTTAAATGTTATGACCAGTTGGAGTATTACAGGTTGTAAGATTGTGTTTTATGTTGAGGTGAAGCTCTTTTGTCCCCAAAAGGATCCATGCAGTGAGAAAAAACACACAAACAACATAATTTAGTACATGCTGAAATCAAGATCATTTTTTACTATTATGAGCCACCAAAAATGTTTGTCTAATTACGGTACTACATTTTCACCGCAGACATACTGATTAGTTACAATATGAAAGGCTCAGGTGTTACTAGTTACATTAGTGAGGGTACTGTTCTACAGCATGAACCATTAAGCAGTAGACCCAGTGATGTAGTGTAATGGAAGTCATCTATCATCCATTTAAATATTTTTACCTTCCTTTTTCCCACTTTTTCCTACATGCTTAATGTCTTCTGTGCAATGGGTCAGATCACACATTTAAATAGAGCTATATCTTTACCTTCTACACAGCGGCAACCAGACTGCAGCACCCAGGCATACATGTCAGTCTTGGAGTGGGAGAGGAGCTGATCTCCAGTCAAGTAGGTGTTATGAGAGGAGGCGATAAAGTAGTTACACAGAGGCTGGTCCATGTCTTGATTTACCTCATGGTGCAATGGGTTGAAAATGTCACACGTTGGACAGCGCATGAAATTTGTGAAACCTGGAAGAAAAATATGAATTTTAATTAACAAAAGAAATTACAGGGGAAAAATAAACATCCATAGTTTCAGTTATGTATTACAGCTTTTGTGTGAAATAGAATAACCCCCCTTTTTATATATCTTTATTTTTCCTAAACTAGTAAAATGTTTTTTTCTTTTTTTGAACAACAATCCATGGGATTATTTCAGAACTTCTACCCACATCTGTTGATCACCAAGTCAGTCTCTACAAAACTACAAATGGATGACAAACAACTCTAAAAACCACAGCGCTGTGGTTTCAAGCCACACTGTTAGATATACTTCACATTGTTAACTTTTGGGGGGGGTGGTACAGCATGAAGGGGAGTAAGAAGGAAGAAAGTTTCCTTTCATCCAGCGAGGATGCAAAGAAATGAGACGGGAATACCAAGAGCAAGCGAGAAAATAAGGAAAAGAAAGGAAGGAAGGAAGGAGAAGCAGGGAGTTAATGTGCAGTCTGCATGAAGCAGACTGAGGAGGAGAATTAAAATAAGAAAGAGATTAAAAAAATGTAGCATAAATTTGGTGATTGACCACATGTGCCTGACCATGGTATATTGAGTTTAGATTGTAACAACACACTTGGAGGCATTAATATTAACATCTGTTGGAAACACAGATGTTAAGAGACCAAAAACTGTACAGCACATCTTTTCCTTCGTGCTATAGAAAAACATGTACATCCTGTGACTTCTATTTGGACACCCATAATTCAGAGCTGCAACACGGTCATACCGATCTGGTTGGCCAGACATACAGACAATGGCTGACTTCATGCCTCAGATGACAAGATTAGTCTTACCCCCTTGTCCTCCCACCCCTCATCTACTCTGGCCTCACTGACTTTTCTCTTTTCCACCACCCACATTCTGATTTGCCAATTTTCACACTTTGGCTGTCCTCATCCATCCTCACGCCTTCTCCTCCTTTAAGGTCACCCTTTGAGTACATGGGATGTTACTTAAAATGACACTCAGAGATAAAATCAGAACCATTCATGGTCCTCCTTTTATAGTTCCCATCATTTCTTGCCAGCAGTTTATAGAATTTCCATTATGAGGACTGGAATTTACAGCCAATATTAAGAAAAAAATTTTATGAATGTCAAATATTTTTATGAATTTTAACCTGGAGACATACAAAGGGTAATATAATGTTTCATAATTTTATTTTTATTTTTTTAACTGGCCCCTTTGTTACCTCCAAATAACCAAAATGGCATCAACTCTATCAATAGCTGGTCTTGATCTTAAGAGTATGAAAACTAATTGCAAATAAAAGTAATAAGCATTGGTGTTGCAAAGTGATGATGTGCCATGACAAACACCGGGAAGGAAAGAGAGAGGCTGACAACGTCCAAGATTTAGAAATGCAAATAGAAAACTCTGAAAGGGAGGATAAAGAAGTAAAAGTTACCTTCAATCCCCATAACGCATTGTTGTTTATTTTCTTCTGACACTTCAAACTTGTCAATGATTTCTGCAACATACTCTGGAGTCACATTGGTCATCTATACAGAAAAAAAGTAACAGAAAATGTGAAAAGACCTATATTTGCAGTAGTTGAAAGGCAGTCAATACCCAGTTTCATTTAAGTCTAGAAGGTCAAGGTAGTCAGTGTTACTTCCCATTTTTGTACTAAATTCAGCAGCTCAATTTTAGAAACATATTAACCTGAGTATATTAGGATGGGAAGAAAAAATGGGGCGTGATGAAAAATTACACCATTGAAATGTAAGAGAAGTAAAAACTCTGTAAGAAAAAAGAAAACCTTGAGAAGAAAGAAAACGAGCATAGAAAAGTCATATAAAACAAGCCAAGTGCTCCCATGACACAAACCAATTTTAGATGCAATACTTTGGCTTAGTGGAGCAGATTCCTCTGGGCAGACAGCTTAGGCAAAGGGAGTTAGACACTGGAGCAACAAGGAGAAGGTGAATAGGAATATAATGAATCTCATTTCTGTGGCCAAATTAAAATTAAGAGAGCTGATTTTTGAGACTCTGGACTTCTCATTATAAAACTGTGATGGGTTTTAACATCCTTTGCTGAGAATTCGATTGGCGCACCTTTTGCTCGTTGTGCAGGAAGTTGACCAGTTCTTCAGCTGTCAGGTGGTCCTTCCTATCGCTGTATGCCATCATCAGCAGGTACAGGTCCCGTCTCAGAGACATCATCTTGTAGAAGACAGAGAACTCCTCGTATGTGAGAGTGCCCTGATGATCATCTGTGTCTGCTTCCTGTGATGATGACAGAGTGATATGTCATTGGTGATATGACGATAGCTTGGAAAGCCTATTATTTTCATGCACACTCAAGCTCTGCAGTGTGATTATCAGCACAAGGCTTCTCTGGGACAGAAATTCTGCTCATTGTTTCACAATTAAAACTATTACGATTGAACGTTGTTGTACTCTGTGTCATGTTAAGTTAATCTTCTTCAGTTCTGAATAAATCTACCGTTGGCGCTTGTTCTTCCCAGTGAAGCTGTAGTTCAATGTGACATTTTGTCTGCAGTACGAAAAGTGCCATGAGTTCTTCCCACCTGTTAATTTATATGTTCCTTGATATTTGATCCAAATGATCATAATGCAAGAAGTTGCATATTCCATGTCCTATAAGTGAAAAGCTATTATCCTACCAACATGCAAATAGTCTTAAACTGTGCAGGGGTGCACACGGTAGCTGCATACTGTCTCATCCCTTTACACTCATACAGCACAAGTTTACAATAGCACCAAGCAGACACCATGGACCAGCATTTTTTTCTATATATAAGCACATTACCACTTTCTCTTTTTTTTCTTCCTATACTCATATCTCACTAGATGTTTCCAGGGGACATACACAGCTGAGCTCGCTCCTTATTCTATCCTGCCACCACGCTCCATCGGCTCGGTGGGATCCAACATCTCATATTACCTGGATCTCACGGAGGCCCATTCGACACTAAATCTAATAATACTAGCTAATGCCTCCATCGCAATCCTATAATGAGTTCACTGTGAGCATTGGGGACTCGATCATAGACAGAATCTACACACAACGAAAAGGAGAAATCACTGTGATTGACTTGGAATACATGGACAGAAAACAGACAGACTCTGGATATTTTAAGCAGCAAAAGCTGTTCAGGTAATGATGTCTCCTGGTGTGTCACTGGAAAAAGATATATTGAGGAAATTTTCTTTCTAATCTAAATGCAGAGACTGAACACTTTCAATTTATTCCACTGTGAGAGGATGAAACATTCTGAGATTCACTGTATCATCTGTGAACTAATGAAAGACTGGAGAAAAGGAGGCTTAAAGGGGTTAACACTGTTCAGATTTTTCATATCAACAAATTAGATTTATTTTAAAAAATGATGTAATTCTTGGCTTAAATAGGGATTTACCACACAACATGTTCTCATGAAGAGCGATTTAAAAGCTTAAAGGCACTGAAACCATTTCTCGGCCTCTACATTTGAGCAATAGGCCCACCAATGATTTCATTAAATGTGGTTTAGCTGAGTTTTTGTTTTTGTTAAATTGAGAGAACAACAACACTTCTCTGATGTAGTCATACCTGAGCAACTTGACAGTTGTGGCCCTGGTTGCCTATTGTGCCAGGACACCTACACAGGCAATCAAGCGGTTGAGTTTTATTTTTTTGATGATGTAAGAATTAATTTATTGGCCCAGTTTGGATCTTCACAGTAACAAATTGAGATTCAGTAATTACTTCTGATGTCTTTGTGGCTGGATACATTTGTTGGGGAGTGAGTAGCTTGTGTCATTTATGTTTGTTTTTGTGGTAATTAAAAGTAAGAGCTTTATTTTTAATGCTGTACCTTCCTAAAGTACACAATAATTAACATTAGAAAAGCCTGCAGTATATATAGTCTGTGGCAGGGGGGCTACAAGAGGGTCCAATCCCGCCCACAGAATGGCTTTGAAAAATGTGGACATTTCAGATGAGGAGGGCAGAAAATTTGAATGTTTAACTGTATTTACAGTCTCTTAATGATAAAGATATAAAAATTACTGATCCATTAAAGGTAAATTAAAATAAAAAATAATTGAAATTATCTGTGAATTCACATATAATAATATAATTTCTGCCTCTGCAATCCCAGTGAACAACAGTAACTACTTTCCTTGATTTACTCCAGCTGCATTGCTTTATAGTGTAGAGAAATTAAAACCAAGTTGAAAATGGTGTGTTGAAATTGCAATAATTTTTCTCAGCGCATCTCTTGGGTTGAATGTGTACTTAAACTTATTTAGACAGAATGAAACTGGGCTGTATTTGTCCCATGAAGAAAATTGAGACTGACACTCCTGGTTTCTGCAGCTGGGACATTCCTCACTATCACTACTCTTCTTACATTAAAATATTCTTTTCCTATAAAATTATCTCATGCATAAGGGCTAAAATACCACTAAATATTTTTAAATATCTCTAACATATATATTTGAATTACACACAGGCATAATAATTACAACAGCTGAGCTCCTCTAATGTGCTAAAATGGAAAACCTTTATGTTGACCTAAATATTTATATACAATAAATTATATAAATTGATTTGGAATGGTTTCATATTCTAACCTGAAACATTTGCTTGACCTTCCTGCGTGGCAGATTGACATTCAGCTTATGAAGAAGTTGGTAGATTTCGTCAATGTTTAGCAGGCCATCTCCGTTCTTATCGGCCTCTTCAAATGTCTGCTTCATCCATGTGAGACACACACACATTAAGGAAAAAGAGGTAGGTTTTATGCTTCTATGTTTATAAAAATTGTCAGGATCATTTTTTGCATTTCCACTTATTTAATAGGAAACACTGACAAACATGGATGAAAACAGTTTAGGCAAAAATATGCTGATTGCCAGCTTTAATAGTAGAAATAATTTTTTTGACAACATGCATGAATGCAAAGTTATTTTCTTAAGGAAAACAATTTTACTTTGCATTGTGGTGAAGAATTTTATTTTAAAGGATTAAATGTTTCCTTCTGAACTTAAAAAAATATGAATACAAAACTCTTTTCCTTCCTAGAAAACCGATGTTCATGATTTCTCTGTGGCTATTTGTTTAAAGGATATTGGTCGTGTGTACGCTGGCGTTTGGCCAAAGAGTCCTCATCACTGATTCCGGCCATCAGGTAGCGAAGACCAGTTATCCAGGTTCTGGCTTCCTCTGCATTTGATGTCACCAGGTCAAGGGACTCCATGTGGTTTCCATGATAAACAGTGAAACAGCAGGCAGGGTCGAAGGTGCCATCCGCATGCCGATGGAAGATGTCCGACTGACCGCCCTCTGTCACCTTATACAGTGAATCGATGGTGACTGACAGTGAAAAGAAAAGATGGAAAGAAAGGAGAAAAATAATTAATTAAAAAGGCAGCTTTTAGGTATCATTAATAATTGTCTCTCTAGTTAATACTGAATAACAACTTAATGAAAGGCTGCTAATATGAAACTTTTGAAAAAAAGTAGTTAGTTAGTTAGTTGGTATAATAGATGTATTATAGTAGTAAAAACTAAAGCTTTGGTATAACATTGTTGGTAAAAAAAAAAAAAAAAAAAAAAATATATGGAGCCAGTTGTCTCAAGGCAATTTACTTTTACTTGGTGACTATAGGACAGAAGAACTCCCTTTTAACATGATAAAACCTGCAATCTACCATCAGGTGGGGGGTGAGAAGAGAAATAAGGAGAGAATAGAGTTTTTAAAGATGAATTCTTAAATAAGGTTGAATGGGCTTGAGGGCTGGAAGAGACAAAAATGGATTAACAAAATTAATTGCCTTTAACTTCAAGAAACAGAAGAACCTACAGAAGCATAATGACACAAAGCCAGCAGAACATAAAACAAGGGATAACATGAAAAGAACATGAAAAGCTTTTTGAAAAGTCACCATGATTAAAAAGATGCCAGTTCCTTCACACACTGCTTTTATGTGAAATACATAAAGGAAGAGAAAGAACATAAGCTGCTCCTATACGCTGCAGAATATCACAGCCTAATGAGATTTCAGTATAAACCCAGCTAACTATGAGTCTGTGCCTTTGTGAGGAAAGAGAGAGTGCCTGCAGTAAACTATGACCTTTGCTGAATCTAAAATCCACTCAATGCATTGCTTCAAGTTGCTGCTTTTTTCCTTATGTCTATAAAATGTTTTGTTAATGACTCTCATCAATGCACAAAGCCCTTTACTCAGAAGAGTAAACCGTTTTGTTTTAGCATAATATTTAAATGACTAATCAAAGAATTGATGAGTTTTTCATTAAATTAATTGCCTCTCTACTCATCCTAAAATAAATTTTGTTATGATCTATTCCAAAATTATCCACCATCACACTCTTACCATGTCACTTCCTGTTACATAATCTCTTCTCTGAAATCCTGCTACAGTATGACAGAAAGTAACAATATGGCCGCCTTGTTTTGATACTGCTTAGAAACACACACACACTTTCAAAGAAATATTCATGCAGCTGCTGTGTGTTTCTCTTAATCATGTCAATGGAGAGTATCTAAGAGGCTTATCTAATGTTGACAGTCTACTCACAGACACACACAAACACACACACTGCCATGTACACATGTAAGGACAGGTCCATAGAAAGATGTATGCCTCAGTGGGTTGATATAAAATAAAAAAGTGCTAACGATGCTTTGAGGGGGCCGTGAAACATATAACGATAATCCTCTCAGAGCCAGAGCAATGTGGCAAACTCAGATTATTAAACTTCAACAGACATTCCAGAAAAAAAAGGTTTACTGCTGCTGCAAAAAAAAAAGGAAATAGCCACAATCTGTCAAGCACTTGAAACATGATATGTGCTAAAAAATAAATAAATAAATAAATAAAAGTATTATTAGTGCTATTATTATGTAAGTAGAAATAATCTTATATTGATAGCTTTTTATAGCTTTAACTGTTGAGTATTGTACTAGAAACAGTACAATGTCAAATAGTGCAACATCTGTGTGATCAGACAATTAGGCATGCAAAGAGTAATCTCACTCTCATTTGTTTAGATCTAAACAACAAAAGCACCTTGTTTCAACCCATAGCAGATTTTTTTTTCTGTATGAAACCAAATCTCAATCTTTCCAACAAGTTACACAGATGTAAATAACAATATATAATACCAATGCCATTATTTTAGGATTTGTTTTTTATTTTTTCCAAATTCAGCAATTCATATTAATAATCTAATGAATGCTGCACTATTTTTTGGTCTTCTTTAGACCATTGTTAGGAGGCGGCTATGCAGCATAATGATGTCATGATATATCACAGCCAATTCAAGTTTTGGATATGTAAACATGATGTTACTGTTGTGAAATAAAAATGACAAAATGCTTTCCTAGGGTGCTAAAGATGTATAAAAACAAACAGGTCAATTTAGCCTGTTGGTATGCAGTTGGTAGGCAATATTTTGATATCATAATATCTGTATCCATAATATACAAAGGAACGTTGAGGGGCCTAATATGTACCTTTGTGCAAATTTTGGTCAGCTACTGATTTTTTAAGAGAACTTCACTGAGATAAAAACATTTGTGTGTTATCATAAGATGCAGCGATCTTAGAATATTACAGTAATGTATGATACAGTACTTTAATAGTAGCACTTTATAGCACAGTCTTTTTGGAGCTAGCGGTGAGCGATATATATTCTATGTATCACAAGTTGGTACGTACAATGGTTAAAATGGCTTTATTGTAACCACCGAACATAAATTGCACAGGCAATATTAAGCTGTCTGCATGTAATTGACTGAGTTTATTTTTTCTCCCACACACTGCGAATGCATCATTGATCCACCCCTCCCAACCACTGCGTTCACCATGCGTATTTATATACTACCAGATAAGGAAAAATATGGCAACAGCGTCAATTTCAGACGAATGGGACTCGTTGTCGTTTGGATATAACAAGGAGGATGTTGCACAAAATGTGGTAATTTGCAAAACAAGCTGTAAAACTATTGCCGCAAAATGCAGCAGTACCACATATTTATTCCATCTGAAAAGACCTGAAAAGTCATACAGTGTAAAATGAAGAATGTTTTAAAGTCCACATTTTCCTCATATTCAGTTTGAACACAACTGAAGAAAATTAAGAAGGACAATCACCTCAGCAACTAAAGGGGCAGGCCAGCAATTTGAGGCAGACTTGAGCAACTAATGGAAAAGATCAGAACATGAAACAGAGAAATTATCTGATTTTTATCAATAGATATATCTCATGCTGCAACTGTAAAATGTCTGCACTCTACTTTGGACATAAGACACTATAAACGGAGTTGGGGTTGATGGATGGGTCCACAAATCACTTGATTTAACACAAAAGACTCCTGCTAATTTCTGATTTTTAATCAAAAATATACACTACTTTCAATCGTGAGTATTTCTCACTGTAACAAAAGAGCCTTTTTCAACAAAGAAACCTTTCCCAGAACTTCTCTGATTGGTCAACTCCTCTCAGCATTTTTTTTCAGTCACTATTTTGCACTCTTGAGTTACAAAAGCAACCATTTGACCAATAGACTAGGTTAAAGCATAGTATGGTTGCCTGTAAAAGCTACTTTTTAAAAAAACATCCAATTTTTTGATATGTCAGGGGATTAGTGTGCTTGACATTTAAGCTTCAGTACAAATCTTTGGACCATAGTGGAAATGAGGCCAAAAAAAAAAACTGTCTGAAGGAGTCTTTTTAGGTCCTCTGTTTTATTTGTTTTTGTGCCTGAGCCTCACAGATGTTTACTCTGAAATCGCATGCACAGACTCAAGGCAGCTCACCCATATGGTCACTTAGGTTGAAGGCTTGTACAGTGCTACTTCTTGATGTGCACCTTCAACTTAGACAAACTATGAAGAAAAGTTGTAATAAAGAAGATTTTCTCCATTAAATGTATCCACGATGTTTAGAAATTATACCATAATTTGATAGAAAGCCGGACAGAAGGACAGATGCAAAAGGAGTTTTTGTATGTTATTTTGAATCTGTGTATCGATGCAGAGGAGTGTGTGTGTATGCACGCATACTCACTCTTGGCCTTCTCACTCTTGCGTGAGGGCTTCCAGCGGATGCAGGAACGATGTTCATCCAGGTAGAAGAGCCTTACCAACCCTTTGGATCCAGCCTTCAGCTTTACCATCTGTGTCCCTGACTGCATAACACTCATGCATCGCTCCACTGCAAATAACGCAGACACACAAACACAAACAAGGTTAGCAGAGAACCATATCAAGAAATAAAAAGGAACAGGTGTTTGGCTTTAACTGTATTTTCTCAGGAAGAAGTGTGGCAAAGTGTCACAGAGTCACACAGTTAGTAGTTGAGCCAGCAGCTGATGTGGGTCAGACACCAAAATGAACAGAGATTCTTCTGTGTAAACACACAGGGCTGCTTTTCTGTTACCCCGCTGACCTCCCCATGAGAGCAGCTCAGAGAAGGAAGAAGTAGAGCGATCTCAGAGAGAGAGAGACTTGTCTAATGTGTATGTCTCTGTTCTAAGTTTCACAGAGAGCCTAAAGAACTGTTTGAGAAAAAACATCTGCACATTATGTTGAAGCAGGTGGAAGCTAAGATTGGGCTGCATTAAAGGCTGCTGGATTTGTTACATACCTCTGCAGATTTCTTCAGTTTTAGTATTTCAGTGGTTTCTGGTGTCTGTCTCTGACATTTCTCCCTCTTCCCCAATCCAGCTGGATTGAAAGCAATTCTCTTTGAGGGTCTCACAGTATTGAATAGATTTCTCCAATAAACTGAAATAATTCAAAAGCAGAATCTGTGTTGCTGCTATTCTGGATTATCTACAGACCTCACCGTGAACAGTATGATTTAAATCTATGATTTGTTGATCTTGTCTTTGTGGAGAAGGGTTTATGGTGACTGGATTTAGATGAATTCACTTCCCGGCTTCAAGGTTTTGGTGTGTGCACCTGTGCCATCATTACTTTTTTTTTTTTTGTTAACTACTGTGGCATTTTGAAGTCTCTGCCCATCAGCTTTAACATGAAACACACACACACTTATCGCAAACCGATGCTTAACATTTTCACATTAAACACATTAAACACAGGCAGGTGAAGGTCCACTCTCTGTCAATGCACTACATTGTATATATGTGTGTCTACACTATACTAGGAACTGAAAACTCAATTTCTGGTAGTTATCTACTGGAAAAGGTTCAATTAAAGACACTTGAATGAGTATGGCAAGGAGGGGGCAGGGTGTTCTGAAGAGGAGCACAGAGGGACTGAAATGATGGTAAGAATTGACTTTGTGTTTGATTGCTTGACTGTCTAGCACTGTCCAGCTTTGAGAAAGGATAAAAGACAAAGCTTCAAACTTTTCACTTTGCGTGACAGCTGGTGGCAGAGATATAGACAGGGATGACAGCAGAGAGAGGGAGAGATTTCCATCCTCATTAGTGGAGTGTGTGTACGCCTCTGCGTGTATGTGTGCGTGCATGGCTGTGCATATTTCATGCTTTCACATAAGTATGCATCATTTCTGTGTTAACATGCATCAGTCCACACATACATGGATACAACACTTAAGCAAAATAGAGAGGGGAATAAAGAGGTTAAACAGAAAAAATGTTATGAAATACCTGAAAGGTTAATATTTTAGTGACAGGTATTCAAATATTTAGCCTTAAAACAAGGCTGACACACTTTTAAAAGCCTCCCCCTTTCTTGACAAGACTGCATTTCCCAACTGTTAATAATCATTTTAGTTTAATATTAAGTTTTGACAGTGATAGAACAGAAACACACGGTTGGAGAGCAAACTCTGATCTTTCACGTATTTACTTAAAAGATCAGACCTGATAAGAGCAATTTTATAGATATAGCAATCCGTGTGTAAAAGAGACACAACAACAAGCATGACACTGCAGTGAAGATCTGAAATATACTGTGGATCATATAGTGACAAAGACTAGAAGTGCCAGCTTCGCTGCCTGCTTTCTGAATCTGCTATGAGCTAAATTACTTTCTTAAGGAAAATTCAACTAGTAAGATGTTTGCCAGCATGAGTGCTGGTGCCAAGTCCTGAAGGCTAAAGCAATCTCAAAAGGACACGAATTTATTTGCTGCCACTGACGAGTAGTGATAGTAAAATACCATCACACTCCTTGTTTGTTCCCTGTTCCCCTTTTCATCCTATGTAAACATAATTTACATTTCAACCAGAAGTCACATTATTTTCAGATAAAGGTGAGAGAAAACACACCAGACAATCAGTGACAAGCTTTAGAATCGGATACAATGATTCTATTTATTATAAGGGCTACTTAGTGAATAAAAGATAATAGGAGGCAGATTAAAATATGAAGAATGGAATAAAAGCAGCAAAATTTGTAAAGTATATAAAACATCTTAATCTTAAATTTTCCAAGTTTGTGCTCCCCCACTTTTAAAAGCAGTGAAGTAGCTGTTTAACTGTAAACTATAAGCTATTTCAGTAGATTATGGTGATGAGTTAATGTCTGACTTTAGATGTATAATGTGGAGCCACACCACAGGCTGGAGCTGAGGAATTTGCTTCCCAACCCTTCGAGATGGGAGGTGATTAGTGCCAAGTGTAACACTTTGTATTAAGGCATAAGTATTCACGGTCAACTAGTTATTAGGATACATAGTTGTAGCATTAGGGCCATTTAGAAGTCCTTATTCAGCACTTATTGATGTCTTATTCAGCATTACTGTATTCTATAATTGCTTGGCCATTAAGAAATTTCCCGACAAGAACCCTCTGTGTCTAAAAACTGATGAATTAGTCATGAAGAGATTACTTTGGGATTGGGACCGAACTTAAGGGTATATGGACAACTGTAATAGACTTAACAAGATGTAATTCATGTACTTTCATGGGGCTGTAATTAAGAAGTTACTGATAAAGAAAAAAAAGCTTGTAAATACTATGTGAACATTAATTTTATAAACCAAGGTGGATTGCTGACAGTTTAATACAAGAAATAAAACATACACTTCAGAGTTTACTTGTAAAGAGTTACTCATAAAACATTAAACATTTAGTGGTGCCGTAAGGTAAATGCCAATTCTTCTCCTAAACACAGTATATAAATGAAAGCAAGCTCAAGTTCTCATGTCCCATTTCAATGTCTTGGATCAAAAAAGAAAATGTACTCAGAGAGAATTTATGCTAAACAAAAACTTGTCACGGTACTGGGTCGTGAGGCCCAGTGTTTGAGTTCTAATGCATATTTTTGTATTCACATGTTGTAATTTAACACATCTCATTGATTTCTGGTTTGCAGTTTAGTCCTTGGTTTCTTAGTCCCTTTTGTCATCTCTCCCTGGTCCGTGCGTCTACCTGTCATGTTTCATGTCTGTGTGGCTCTTGTTGTCAAGTTCGTGCCATGTCTATGTCTCTGTGTTTCCTGTTTTATTTTGGAAGAGTCTGGTGTTCTTTGTTCATTGTAGTTAGTGTTACTCTCCCCTCATTATGTTTCATTCTAATCAGCTGTGTTCGCATGTGTCTTCACTTCCCCTGATCACCTCATGTGTGTATTTAAGTCCTCAGTCTTCATTTGTTCGTCGTCGCATCGTCTGTTCAACTTCCCCCATGTTATGCCGGGTTTCAGGACTCTGTGCTGGTCATGTCCATGTTGCTTATGTGTATATATTTCATAGTTCTTTGTTGTTCCAGCACAGAGTCCTGTTTATAGTTGTCTCAGTCATATGCATCATTGTCTCCTTGTCTTAGCCTTCCCTGTTGTCTGAGTTAAGTGTCAGTTCTTAGTTTTCCCAGTTCAGCTTCTAGTTTAGTCTTGCCTCGGTGCTTTCAGTTGTTTGTCACTTTAATCAGCCCAAATAAAGGCTCGCTTTTCATTTCAAGTTCAGTACTGTCTCCTCGCCTGTGTCTGCACCTGGATCCTCACACTCCCACACACGGTCTGCCCTCCGCAGACCGTGACAAAACTCTCAACATATCAAAACATTTTTTCATATTACAAACACAGCAATGATATTATTTAGTAAAATTAACATGCACTGCAAAAAGTAATGGTTAAGATGTTAAGAAGAATACAGTTAAAAGCATACATGATAATAACTAGTATATTTTTTCTGCATCAAATCAATGGTGAAGGAACCTAAAGACTCAAAATCATCAGGGTTTATGAATAAAGAGAAACTGCCTAAAGACTCAATATCAAAATTTGAAAAAGGTAAAATATAGTGAAGTTGTATTATATTTGTAATAGCAAATACACAAACACACAGAAATAAATTTAAAAATGCATTTTTTGATGACATGAGTGATTATCTTTCAAGACAGAAACAGTCAAACCTCTTGTGGTTCTAAAACACATATTTAACCGTACTTGACAGAGCACACACTCAGCAGAGCACTGAGTACAATCTGCACTCTCTCTATCCTGAGGACAGGCTTAGCAATGGCACAAATTTTGCTTTTGATACAAGATGAGTTATTTTAGTCACAGATGCTCACTCCAGGGACACAACCATAAACATATGAGCCCAACAGCTGCGTATCACTTCGGAAGGTTCACAGCACATTATGAATGCAAAGATGGTCACACAGCCTGTCATGTTAATAACACAAAAGAGAACAAAGATCAAAAGATACATACAAATATGTGCGAAGTACACAACAAGCTATTTTCTCTAACCGGCAGTTTCCAGCAAATCAGAAGAAATATCAATAGTGTTGGGGTAGGATTAAGTTTTAGCCAACAGTAATGGACTGCAAGGGTCACCTTTTATAAATGATAAGCTTGAATTTCAGTAAAAGGATTAGTAATGTGAACATCTGATATGACAAATGGGCATGACTAAGATAGAAAAAAATATATTTACTCTCATTAGATTACGGTAACAAATTTTTTGTTTTTATGTAAATATAAAACAAATACAGTTTTTGTTCTCTATAAATGACCCACCTCCACTTTTGCTTATTATACACCAGATGCATTTGTTACACCATTTTGAGCTCTTGTTGCATAAATGTTACCTAATGCCATACTTCTGAACTTACTAATATTTTGCATGAACTGCTGTTTTGGTCTCTTTTCAACTGTTTTTTTTTTTTACCATAAAAACCAACCATAAATAATAGTAAGAATTTTTTTTTCTTTTAACACATTGGATATCTTCAAAAGGCCCTCACTTGACTTTGAAGTTATTGGCGAGTGGTTGATGGAAGTTACCAGCAGTCACCTGGTGAAATCAGTCGCAAACAGCTAAATTTCCTTGTGATTTCTTTGATTCTGAGCAGATTGCTGCAGTCACCGAAAAAACTGTGTGGAAGGCACCAACTTGTTTGTAAACATTAGTCAGCTATGTGCTAAGTGACAACGAAACTGCGAAGAGCACCAAACAAACCAGTAATAGAAACGCTTGCCTTCATAGTAAAATTTTAAACTTTTACTTTGAAAGAACTTTACTTTTTTAATTTGCGTCTCACTTTTATAAGTTTCACTACCAGTCAGCAAGCAGTTGGGGAGTGTTTATAGAAAAGCAGGTGTCTTCCATGCAAACTACAAGTGATTGTGGCAATCATCAAACTAAAATGAGGGACGCTTTTACAGCACACTCTTTGCAATCAATTTCATCAAATTACTGGCAGCAGCCACTCGCCAACCAGTCAAGGAATAAGCATTTTCTCTAGGGACCACAGGTTGCCAGGGGGTTGCCAACTGGTCTTTAGGCCTGTGGGACCGAGGCCTAAATCAAACTGACCAAACTGTCTAAACTTGTTTGGGAGATTTGCTTATTAAGCTCCTCAGTGACAATGCCCTAATGAATAAATGAATTCACAATGACATTGAAATATTCTACAGTACATAAAACTATTAGCGTTAATACAACCATCAGCATTCACTAATCACTGTAACGTCATAAATTCTTTTTTTGTTGTTAACTTTGTTTATCACTGTTATAAATGAATGACTGAGTGCCAGAACTATTTTCCTCGGTGTTGTATTAAGTGCACTGTAGTTCAGAAGAAATAGAATCTCAAGCACAAGGTTTCATTAGAACCACTAACAGTTATATAAACACTATATGCTATTTTCCTATACCCAGCTTTAAGCCATTTTTAATCATTTATCACAAAACAGGGAATACCGCAAACTTTTATATCAGCTCATAATGGATGAGTGCTTTATGGTGTTGCAAAAAGCCTTCAGGGCTGTAGAAAATAATGGGACACTGAAGGTGCAGAGAGATTTAGAGAAAAGAATTAATCAAAAACAAGAAAATAGGACATGTTGCATTATTTATCTCTCATGGCCACTTATGAAATCCACAGCTTCATTAACAATGGATTTCAATGGATGGCACTGTCACATGTGGGTTTCCTGTAATGCTAATCACATCCACAATCTTTTTCCGGGTCTTCTCTCGCTATGTCAGACTGTAAAATCCATGACTCAGACTAGACAAGCTCACAGCATCACTCTGCCAGCAGTTGGATGTGAAACATCACAAATCAGCCCCAAAGTGAATAAATACTATTCAACAGCCCTAGAAAGTATGCCCATTCTCCCACTATTCCCTCGGAGCATAAATATGTAAAAATGTTTTTCAGAAAGGCAGTCAGATATATTTCACAAGAAAAATCTCAAAGGGAATACAGAAGTCATTTTTTTATCTATCCATCCAGCTCAACATCAAAAAACAGGCAGCTTTTCAGAAACAGAAGACTGAAATCCAGGTATCATTTCATCATCAGTTTGTGTTGAAGCACAACCTAAAGTAAGTTCACTTCCTCCCTTGTTGTATCTCCATTTTTACTCTATTTTCTTCAATCCATCCCTGCTATTCCTTGACCTTTCTGCAGGCATTCTCCTGTCACTCTGTTTTCCATCTGCATGATAAGCACCACAAAGAGCCAAATCTCAAACTTAGGCCAAAAGCTGAAAAGCAGAATAAAAGAGAGCAGGTGGGTTAATATGTACACAGGAGAGGGGAGTCAGCTCATAATAACAGATGAGAACTTATTTAAGTAGCTCTTTGAAGATCAGTGATGTTGAATGAAATAATCGGCGGCCTGAACACCTTGACACTCATCTCTTGTCCAATTTCTCTGCTTAAACCATCTGAGGAGCAGATATAAATTTTACCATATCAGTTCAAATTTGTAATTCTTGTCTGTTTCTTAGAGACACCTTTGCAAAAATGAATTCACTGCCTTTTTAACCCCACTTGACATTTTTATGCGAATTATCCTCTGATGGTGGTCTTTGTGCTTTGCCGGCAACCTTCCAAAAAAAAAAAGATTTTAGACACGTAGCAGCTCCATCCAAGTGTAAAAATGTGATTTTTCTTTTTTGCTATATGAGAGTAGGGAAAATATAAAGAGCAGCCTTTTTTCTACTTTTTTAGCTTCCATTTCCATTGAATGAAATACAGTTGCTACACATGCATGTGCTGCTGTGTGAGTGTTTATGGGCGTGCACGTGTGCACGTGTAAAATCTCATCATCTCTGTCGGCGCACAGCAGAGAGCAGATCAAAGCTTTGTCTCTCCACAGAGGCCAAGGAAATTCAAACATATTTTAATGGGGTAGGTGATGAAGACGCTTCTGTGATAACCTGATGAACAAAGCCTGTTCTTACTTAGATCCATATTATAAGGCCTGGAATCGCAAACACATAATACCTGGTATTCGATTATCAGCTACAACAGCTTTCATTAATCTTTTTCAATCTTAACTGTCATTTTTTTAATCTCAACACTGATGTAAGATTCTTATCAGCCGTGGCCTCATTTGACTGTCTAATCTACTTAGGCTAATATTTCAATTCTAGTATGGCCCTACATGAGATCTCTGTTAAGATTTGGTCTAAGGGTGACGACTAGAATGGACAACAGTCCACAGATTTATCATAATTTATTCATAACTACATAAATTCATATTCACCAGCATCTGCCTGATACTTCATGCACTATTCATGTGGCATAAGGCACCAACACTCAAACTATCTGAGCCAGTTTGACTACTGAAAAACAAATGCAGCATTTAGACAAGAATAAAGCTGTCCGAATGGAGACTTCTGCCCGATAGCTTTCATGACCTGCAGGTTTTGTTGATTGAAGATGTGAATCGGTCTCAGTTGATTGGCTCTCCAAAGGACAAAATGAATTATATTTACGCAGCATTACAATGTGAGATAAAATATGCAGAAATCAACACACAAACTAAACAAATCTTCCCTCAAGAGGGCTCTTCTGCTGGTTCAAAGTTATGGTAGCTGAAAGTGAGCAATTTGATTATTCTGGGGATATTCCATTGCATAAACATGAGCTCCTGCTCTGCTCCTGTGCTATGAATAGCACCAGGATGTGATGTGTTCAATATGCAAGATGTTTGTCTTCATGCGCAGTTTTAGAAAACCTGTACAGAAACACGAAGATACGAGTTTTTCACAACATATATCAATTTAAATATACAAAAGTCAGCAAAGAATGATGAAAATCCAGTCAGCTCTATCTGTTTGCTTCAGTCTGCATTATTGTCTCAATCCATACACATACCTAAATCACACAGACATCACAGACATCAACTTACCAGTCTGTGTAAGCCTGCATTTCTGTGGTACAGCCACGGTGCCACCAATGTGGTATATGTTACGTGCCAAAAGGGTCGCTACTGTTAACGCAGCAGACTTTTCAGCAGGACCGTGAATAAAGGTGGATTGTACTTTATGAGCAGACAAAGAAGTTGGACCAAAAAGTGAACAAATTTCCTCCATTTCCTCGGCAAAAAAAATCCAAATTCGCCTGTAGGAGTGTGCCTCGGCTCAGTCCCAGTATGAAACACACTCAGCTTTTACCTGTAGCTAAACCCTCTAAAAACCACTTGCGCTTTTCCTCAAATTAGGCTTGACGGACAGCGCACACTCTCTTCAGACAGTAAGCCTCCACACTCAAAACAAGAAGCAAGCACACCAACAGTCCTGCTGTTCATCTTCCTCTGTGCTGTGCTCTGATCTGTAGCGTCACCTTCCTCTGACAGCCTTCTCTCTCTCTAAAAATACACATTTCCACCTTTCGGTTGGTCATCTGTTCACCACTCCCGCTCTTCCCATCCACCTCTCTCTGATGTTCGCAGGTCTTTCAGAACATGTGCAGCTGTGTGACTGTGGCTGCCAACATGCTACTCTGACACACAGATTTGTATTGTTGTGCAGTTTATGGAGTGATTATGAAGAGCATGGGAGGAGGATAGTGCAGATTTCTGTCTCTGTATCGGCAGGGTTCATTAAGGTCAACTAGCGGGATGCAGGGATAAGAATGATGACATAACATTCATGATAATGCATTACCAAAAGTAAGACTTAATGGGCTGGCATGTGGGAGGAGTGTGTGTGGGGATGTGAGTACAACAGGAAAACTCAGAGATGGCACATCTGTCTATCTTGCACAAAATGATCTGCTATTATACACAACCCCCCTCCTGGGGGTAAAGTCCTCTTCTCTCATTAAAATTTATTTGATCAGGCGATGAAAGATGCCATTTGTTAAGAGTAACATAATGCTGTAAAAAAAAGGACTTTATAATGTCATTTAATTAATGTGCTCATGTGTTGTTTTTCATACCCTAAGTTGGTGTTAAAATCAAACTCAATAAGCTATAGAATAGCTTGAGGATATGAATGGCTGCAGTCAGGGATAGCTTGGGTCTTTCAGGCTATACTAAAGTACAGCTTTTTTCTCTCTCTCTCTTTTTACCCTTGAGCAGAGGAGTCTTGGACTGATGCGTCTCTTTTCTAGCACTTACAGTTTGTTCAGAACAGCTGCACTTAAGACAAGAAGAGCATGCTGTGATGAAGAGAGGCCAGATGCAATAAATGCTCAAATACAGAGATAATAGGATTCGTTATCGGTCACTGTCTTCTTGAAGATTGGACAAAAAAGCTTGAGAAAGGAATTCATACCATGCTTAATGTCACACCTCCGCGTGCATGAACTATAGCTGTTTGGAGATGAAATGCTAGTTGTTAATTTATCATTAGAAACACAACTTTGGAAATGTAGTGAGGAGAGCTGCTTCAGACACTGTTCAAAAAACAGTCAGAAGATTCATTCTAGCCACAAGTTTAACATATCAAAGCTGAATGGGATCATCTGTGCCTGCAATCATGAAGGGCTGAGGAGGAGAGGAGGTACAGCGAGGAGCTCTTTAAGTACAAGAAAGTCATGCTGTCCTTTACTGCTGACTGTCCTGTGTCTGTGTACAGCACCACTGGCACTAATGCAGACGTTAACGTTACACTGTGGTCATTGCAGAAGGGGATCCTGTGGTCCTTTCTGCTCGTGTTTCTGCTGAGGCTACAAAACCTCTGTTGGGTAGAACCAATGTAGGTCTTTTTCTTGGACTACTTTGACAAGGAGAAGGGCTTTCAGCTGAATCCTAAGGTCCAAGAGACCATGGTGGATCTCCATGGTGACCATGTCTGCTCGCCAAGTTTTCAGAGCCAGTTGGTTGCAACAGTTAATTAATAATTAACATTCACTTTTTGTTACATGTTAATATAATTTTAAAGTAAAGTTGTTTTTTTAAAGGCGCATTGTGTTAGCTGAATATATTTACTTTTTTCCACTACAGCCAAATATTTAATCTTTCTTTGAAACAAGTCAGTGAAAAGAAAGAGTTTTGAAGTCCCTTTCCAAAATTGTAAAACTGCATTGTACAGAAGTTGAAATCAGATTGAAATGTAACATATAAATAAATATATATATGAGGCAAGGAGTTTCCCTTTGATGGATCCAAATCTCAAGAAAGGTGAAAGTCCTCATGCCAGTTTTCAGTGTTTCACAGAATATTATTTCTGGAGGTATTTTTTCTTATTCCTTGTATGCAATTTTCTTTATGCTGTAGGTAATATAATATTATATAGGATTTTTATTTGGAATATAACATCCACAAGAACCAGTCTGTGTTTCTAAGATTAGATAATCAGGCAGATTGGTTTTTTTCTTCATATCACTGCAAAGGAATAGATCAAAGATGATAAACCACAAATTAAACTTCATATAATCCTATCACATCTTCTTCTTACATATATTCATGCGTTATATCATCCAGTCTCCATCCTGTTTCGCTGTTCCTCTCAGGACATTCAACAGCTTATGAAATTAAATTAGTGAGGCGCACAGCTCTGTGACAGATGACGACTTCTGGAAATCAGGCCGTAGCATGGTGGGATGAATGCCCCCAGCTCATTTGTGACACTGCTGTTTCTAATGCCTTTGGCAAATTCCAAATTCCATCACCTGCTCCATCAGTAAGCTTTACAACAATGTGATTACTGGGTGAACATAATTTTTAGGATAACAAATCCTGATGTGGCGTTTAATTGATTCACTTTGTCTTGTTGCATGTTTCTGTTCATAGTGATGGTGGCCTGGAGCCATTCCGAGTATGTATGAGGTGGAAAGCAGGTAAATAGCCTGAGTCTGTTTGTCAGTCAATGCTAAAACAGAGAGACAGACCCTCACATTCCTAGCTGTGGGACAGCTGGAGCATAATCCACCTGATGTGTGATTGAAAAGAAACACTGGGGAAACCTGTATGAATGCAGAGACAACATGCGGACCACATGCAGGAAACGCTAATTAAAGAACTGCAAAGCTGCACAGCCATGACACATTTTCTGATGTTCCTGTTTTAAATCAGAACAGTCATTTGCTAATATGTGCAAGTAAATATTCGACCTTTGCCATTTGTATTCCTGCATACATGGAATTTTAAAATGCACAATATGAAAAACTGATTAATAAATGTGCAATCATCATAACTATATTCTCAGGGGGAAAATAACTATGTAATAACAGTTTGACCAACAATGTCAGCATAAAAAAAACTCCATTGTATTTTTTAAAGTACTGAAATCTACAGCGAACTCATTGTCATCTTCAAGAAACCCTTTTGAGATTGTTTGAGCTTTGTGACACTGTGAGGTGGAAGGATCTAGCAGAAGATGGGTACACTGTGTTCATAAAGGGAGGGACATGGTCAACAAGAATACTCAGTTGGTACTAAGGAGTCTAAAGAATAGCCTCCTTATTATGACATCATGACCAGCAGACGGACCCATTAATACAAGGCAGGATGGATCCATGCTTTCACATAGTTTATGCCAAATCCTGACCCTGCAGCAGAACTTGAGAAGTTTAAACAGAGTTCAAACAAACCTCAACAAAAAATTGTTTTGCCTTCTAAAAGCAGACATATGGCTGTTTTATGATCTACTGCCCCCCGCTGTTGTTTAGCAGTGTTGCATTGTGCAATTTCATACGAACACTAATAATAATATCGCTAAGGTTAAGGTTAGGTTGCGCTTCAGAAACTAAAACTACTTACTTCTTGTTAAGATATGAAAAGAAAATATTTTATCCTACAGTGGAAAAATAACTGAGGTGTAAGTTTTGAGTACAGGTGCAAACCAGTCTAAACCGACTATCCTGCATCACCACAGGAGTGGTAGCATGGATTTATGATACATAATTATGGCACGTAATTTTCTTGTGAAAGGAGTAAAAAGAGAAAAAGCCACAGAATTATAATTCTAATCTAAAAACTAAGTCATAATTAACAGAATTCTGAGATAATAACCTCTTGTGTGGTGCCTGTACTAAATAGTTCTGAAATCATCACAATGCGGCAGCTTGAACTAGACTGCATCAGTCCCAAGCTTTTGAGCAGAATGAACAATTAGCCATGTCGATTTGAACACTTTGTTTTGTGTTTTACTTAAGAGTGTTTTACGTAAGAATAAACAGTGAATGAACTGTATTAGAAGTGTCAAACATACTGCCTATGAGTCAGAACATGCAGCAAAAATGCAGTGAAGTCAATAAAAATCATATTTTGCTATTAATTCAGGCTCTTAGTTTCACTGAGTTGTTGCATTTGTGTCTTTTTTTCTGGCTGTAGGCTTGAATGTGTACATGAATAGTTGTCTCTTTGTCTTAGCCCTGCAATAGACACCATGTCCAGGGTATACCTGACCTTTTACCCATGACAGCTGAGATAGACTCCAGTCCCATTGCACCTATGAATTGGATAAGCAGAAGAAGACTGATGCAAGGATGCAAGATATGTGACAGAATTTCTTATTGCTAGTAAAAGAACAGATTGTGCAGAATTTAACCAAATAAAATGTAAGAGCCTGCATACAAATTTCTTAATTTATTTTTCAATTCTCCCACTCCAGTCTCACAAGTTTGCAGCAGAAGCTCAAATTAGTGTAAAAATAGAGTCTGCACGCAGACAACTGTCTCTCAGCCCCAGAGTCACTCACAAACACCTGGTATACAAAAAAACAGATCAGAATGAATGAATAGCTTAATTTGTTAGTCTATATCGTACTAATGCCCAGGCTCAACAAGGCTACATAACAATGTTATGATATGAATAATGCTAAAACATTACTA
The DNA here is from genome assembly GCF_056152115.1 of Neolamprologus brichardi. Taxonomy (NCBI): domain Eukaryota; kingdom Metazoa; phylum Chordata; class Actinopteri; order Cichliformes; family Cichlidae; genus Neolamprologus; species Neolamprologus brichardi. The sequence goes on from NC_142117.1 coordinate 26,508,453, forward strand.
GTTTTCCATTTTCACACTTTATTTCTGTGTCAGTGCTAAACAATCAAATAATATTTGTGTGTATCTGAGATCCGTGTGTCGGTGTTGGTCCTGCCTCATAACAACTTTTGTCTGGAATCAGACAGGATTGCTCTGTGGGAGGTAAAGGGGAAAATATTTCTTTGTGTATATTAAACTCTCTTTTCTTTATTAATTTATTCACTATAATAAACATATTAATTTGTGTTTGCTGTAAGCCAAATTTAGGTTACCTGCGTTGGCTTGCTAATGAGAGTCTTTAAAAGCATTAGTTAACTTCCTGGCTAATGATAACTAAATGCTCAGTGAGCCAAATGAGCAATAACGATGCTCCTGAATCATCATTATAATGATGCAGAAGCAACACCAATATGGTGATTTCAGATTGTACGACTCCAAATCTGATATTATTATGCAACTTTACTCTGACTGTCAGTGCCTGAGATTGTGGCTATAGTAATAATAATAATAATAATGGATTGCATTTATAGAGCGCTTTTCGAGAACCTCAAAGCGCTGTACAATTCCATTATTCATTCACTCTCACATTCACACACTGGTGGAGGCAAGCTACAGTTGTAGCCACAGCTGCCCTGGGGCAGACTGACAGAAGCGAGGCTGCCATATCGCGCAATCGGCCTCTCTGGCCATCACCAGTAGGCGGTGGGTAAAGTGTCTTGCCCAAGGACACAACGACCGAGACTGTCCAAGCTGGGGCTCGAACCGGCAACCTACCATTTACAAGACGACTGCCAAATCTTGAGCCACGATCGCAATGTATAGTATGGCTGCCTGCATTTTCTAATAAAACAGCCCACACTAATGTTAAAATTCTGGGCATGTATTTATGTCTACATTTCCTGCCTATATATAGGTTGTTAATGGCACTAAAACTAATCGACTTGTCACAAATAAATGGCTGCCAAGATAAAAATCTGCAGTACTAATCATTTGTATAACTCCAGTGCTTTATATTTGACGGCAACACGGTGCCAATAGGTTTTAACTAGGATCTGGAGTGTACTTTCAAATAAAATTCCTTTTAAAACAAAGTCATTACACAAAAGTTCTAGGGTAGAGTTAAGAACACTTGGTAAGGCTTCTTGTTAGCAACATAAAAGAATACACACTCACTCTTATGTCACAGTCACTTACTCCACCTAATTAAGAGCTCTTAGGGCAATGCTCACACTGCCAGTGCTACAAATGGGTTTCCAGGTTCCCTCGGGTGCAGTGTGGAGCAACTCCGGAATAAAAATAAACACACGACAACTGCGGCATGATAATGCATTTGCCAAAGCTGATACAGGGGGTCCCCGAGCGGAGGAGGAGTAACTTCAAAGGCGGGAACTGAACCCTGCATGTGTGTCAGTGCGCTTTTTATGTATACATTTGGTGTACGATTGTTGGCTGTTTGTGCAGTGATTGAGCTTCTTCTTTCTTCTTCCCAATGCCAGGAAGGATGATTGAGATGTAGTATCTCAAGCAGAGCCAGACTGCCATAAAAACCTGTGTGATCGCAACAGTTTC